>NC_038046.1:33521111-33799435 GCF_002211085.1 Panicum hallii | reverse complement strand
CCAGAGGACCTTGCGCCAGCACATCAATGAAGGTCGCGACGCGGACAGTGATCTCCTCCAGGCGCAAGGTCCGCGAAGAAGTCGAAACTGAAGGTACTAACTGTAGCGACCAATACCCTGCTTTTTCTGCTCGTTTTAGTAGCTACAGTATCCGGAGGGCTTCAACCGATCGCATTACCAAGTACGACAGCAAGCAAGCTCCTCAGTAGTGCTCCGTTGCTACTCCGCGGCCATTGAAGGTCGCAGGGGGGTCGAATATCACTAAAATCGTCTACTTCCCGATGGCTTTGGACCTAGCACCACTTACTTGTTGGAAAGTCTCAGCGACAACTCAATCGACTCCTGGAGCGCCTCAAGAAGGTCTTCATCGACAACTTCTAGGGAGCGATTGCTCATGCAGGTACTCGTCACGATCTTGCTCAGTGTAAGCAGTAACGTAATGAGCTCCTGCGGTCCTACACACGTCGCTTCTTCGACGTTCGCGCCACCATCGCCAACATCTCGGAGGATGACATCATCGATTGTTTCTACAACGGCATCACCGACCCGGGCATCTACAGGGACTTCGGGCGGAACAGGCCGAAGACTGTTGCGGGCCTTCATGATATGATGCACGATTGGTTCGAACAGGAGGAGAAGATGCGGGAGCGGTTCCCGCGGCGTCAAGATAGCAATCTGCGGCGCCCAAACGACAACCGCAACGACAAAGGCCAGCGGGACTTTTCGGGTCCGCCCCGGAAACAAAAGCCAGATGATGTCATCGCGGCTATCGATCGTCCTTCGTGGGGCAAGAAGTCGATGACGCAGGAGGAGTTTGAGAAGCTCCTACAGAAGAAGTGCCCTTGGCACCCAGGTGCCAATCATGCCGCCATTGACTGCTACCACCTTCGGAGGACGTTCAGCAACTCCGGTGGTGGCAAGAAGAACAAGAAGCCTGTGGACAAAGAACCCGAGGATGACGAGGATCACGGGCGCAACCCGAAGTTTCAAGATGCCTCGAAGGTCGTCAACGTCATCTTCGGTGGAGATGTGGAATTTGGTTCCAGGCGGGACCAGAAGTTGCTTCTCCGGGAGATTTGTCTATTGAACCGCGGTACCACAACCACTCCGTTGGTCGGAGGTCCCCATCTCATTCTCTCGCGAGGACCAGTGGATGAGCTTTTCGGAGCCCGGTAAATTCCCCTTGGTCCTGGATCCTGTGGTGGCGGAGGTTAAGCTCACTAAGGTCCTCATCGATGGCGGGAGCGGGCTCAATCTCATTTTTGTCTGCACTCTGAAGAAAATGGGCCTGGATTTCAAGGACATGCTGGTTCCCAGCAAGTCCCCCTTTTACGGCATCATCCCATGTAACGCGGCACACCCGCTTGGTATGGTGGTCCTCCCAGTCACCTTCGGCACGCGGGAGAACTATCATACCGAATTCATCAAATTCGAAGTGGCTAACTTCTAATCTTCTTACCATGCCATATTGGGTCGTCCGGCACTCGCCAAGTTCATGGCAGTGCCGCATTACGTCTATCTGCTTCTTAAGATGCCAGGACTCAGTGGAGTACTCACCCTCCGTGGTGACTTGAAGAAGTCATATAATTGCAATCAGGAGGCGATCCAGTATGCTTCGACTACTCGCGTGCCAGATGCTTTGGGAGAAGTACTCACGGCCGCGCAGCAGCTTTCCCAATCCGGGCTGGAGATTCCTTCCAAGAAGGCCAGCAAGTCGAGCATCCAGTCGACTGATGACGTGGCCCTCAAGACGATCCAGCTTCAGGAGGGAGATTCATCTAAGACCGCTGTCATCGGTGAGGGCTTAGGTGACAAATAGGAACTCGCGCTCGTCAGCTTCCTACGGGCTAACCGAGACATATTCGCGTGGAAACCAGCAGATATGCCAGGGGTGCCTAGGGAGTTGATCGAGCATGCTTGAATGTACACCCGAAGGCTACGCCTAAAAAGCAACGCCTGCGAAGGTTTGCCCACGATAAGCGTCAGGCCATTAAACGGGAGATTGCTAAACTTCTCGCGGCTGGATTCATTAAAGAAGTAATCCATCCAGAGTGGGTAGCGAATCCCGTTCTTGTAGAGAAAAAGAATAATGAATGGAGAATGTGTGTCGACTACACTGATCTCAACAAGCACTGCCCAAAGGACCATTTTGGGCTGCCACGCATTGTCCAAGTTGTCGATTCAACGGCTGGTTGTGTCCTTCTCTGTTTTCTTGATTGTTATTCAGGTTATCATAAGATCGCGCTTAAGGAGGAGGACCAAATCAAGACTGCATTCATCATCCCGTATGGGACTTACGCCTACAAAACAATGTCCTTCGGGTTGAAGAACGCAGGAGCAACCTATCAGCGTGCGATCCAGATGTGTTTCGTGGATCAGCTACACCGGAATGTTGAGGCATCCAATGACTTGATAGCAGATTTGGAGGAAACATTTAGCAGTCTGCGCAAATTTCGATGGAAACTCAATCCCACCAAGTGCGTTTTTGGAGTACCTTCAGGGAAATTGCTCGGGTTCATCGTCAGCAACCGGGGCATCGAAGCCAACCCTGTAAAGATCACGGCCATCACTGATATGGAGGCTCCAGCCACAATCAAGGATGTGCAGAAGTTAACAGGTTGTATGGCGGCCCTGAACAGGTTCATCTCCCGACTCGGGGAGAGAGGACTACCTTTCTTCAAGCTCCTGAAACGCCAAGATAAGTTCCAATGGACGGAAGAGGCCGAGCGGGCCTTGCAGGATCTGAAATATCATCTTCAGTCACCTTCGATCCTTACTGCACCATTGACAGGGGAGGATCTACTACTTTACATTGCGGCAACAACTCATGTTGTCAGCAGTGCCATTGTAGTTGAGCGAGGCGAGGAAGGCCATGCGTTTGGAGTGCAGAGGCCTGTCTACTTCGTCAGCGAGGTCCTCTCCGAATCCAAGGTACGGTATTCAGCTGTTCAAAAGCTTTTATATGCAATCTTAATCACATCAAGAAAGCTACGCCATTACTTTGACGAGTACAAGATTACTGTGATCACGGATTTCCCGTTGGGGGATATTCTTCATAATCAAGATGCTACGGGGCGCATATCCAAGTGGGCAGTGGAACTGGGGGCTTTGTCAATCGACTTCAAGCCACGCACTGCAATCAAGTCACAGGCTCTAGTCGACTTCATGGCTGAATGGAGGGAGAATCAAGTCCCCACTCCAGTAGACAAGCCAGAGCACTGGACCATGTACTTTGATGGGTCCTGCAAGCTCGACGGCGGCGGCGCTGGTGTTCTGCTTATTTCTCCACGAGGTGAACAATTGAAATATGTCCTTCAGATCTTGTGGGCGGTATCCAACAATGAAGCCGAGTATGAAGCCTTGCTTCACGGGCTTCGTTTGGCAATATCACTAGCGACTACTTGTATATGGCGATTCCCTTCTTATTATTCAACAGGTCAACAAGGAATGGGTCTGCAACAAGGAGATGATGGATGCTTATGTACAGGAAGTGCGCAAGTTGGAAAGCAACTTCTCCGGCTTGGAGGTTCACCATGTATTGCGGGAGCACAAAGTTGGTGCGGATATCCTATCCTAACTGGGGTCCACACATGCTCAAGTCCCGCCGAGAGTCTTCGTCCAGGAGCTCAAGAAGCCATCCATCAAGTCTTCTCCGCAGGTAACCATCGACGTGGGTCCCCAACAACCCGATTGAAAGGTTATGGTGCTAGGGGAGGACTAGCGAGAGGCTTTTATCGACTTCATTCGAGATCAAAGGCTACCAGTAGGAATTGACGCCAAGAGCGCGGAGGCGGCACGCGTCCTGCGAAGGAGCAAGGGTTTCGTCTTGGTCGACGGCAAGCTTTATCGGCATGGTGCTCGGTCAGGAGTTCTCATGAAGTGCGTCACAAAGGAAGATGGTTACGACATACTGCGGGAGATCCATGAGGGCGTCTGCGGAAACCATGCGGCTTCAAGAACGCTGGTGGGGAAAGCATACAGGGCCGGTTTCTGGTGGCCCACTGCATTGACCGACGCGGAAGATCTTGTGCGCAGGTGCCAAAATTGTCAATTCTTTGGCAAACAGACTCATGTTCCAGCCCATAGCCTCATCACTATACCGCCATCCTGGCCTTTTGCTTGTTGGAGCTTCGACATGATCGGGCCCTTCACGACGGCGCCAGTGGTTTCACCCATGTTCTGGTGGCTATCGACAAGTTTACTAAGTGGATTGAGTACAAGCCGATAGCCAAGCTCACGCCAGATCGGGTCGTCAACTTCATCTCAGATATTTTGCATCGTTTCGGCTTCCCCAAGACCATCATCACGGACTTAGGATCAAACTTCACGGCAAACCAATTCTGGGAGTTCTGCGAGAATGCTTGCATCGAAGTTAAATATGTCTCGGTCGCACACCCAAGGGCCAATGGACAAGTCGAAAGGGCGAATGGCTTGATAATTGACGGCCTCAAAAAGAGACTTTATGATGAAAACAGCAAGAAGGGAGGCAAATGGGTGCATGAGCTGCCACATGTCGTCTGGGGGCTTCGGACTCAGCCATCCAAAGCCACAAGACAAACACCTTTCTTCCTCGTATATGGATCTGAAGCTATTTTACCAGCCGATATCATGTGGAAGTCTCCAAGGGTCGAACTGTACAATGAAGGCGAGGCGGACGACGCGAGGCAGTTCGAGCTCGATTCTGTGGAAGAAGCTCGCTACACCGCTCTTTTTCAGTCAACTCGGTACCTGCAGGTGATCCAGCGATATCATGATCGCAACGTTAGGGAGCGGTCCTTCAGTGTTGGTGATTTGGTCTTGCGCCGCATTCAGAACGAATCCGGCCTACACAAGCTCAACTCAAGGTGGGAGGGTCCGTTCGTCGTCAAGCAAGTTACAAGGCCAGGGTCTTATCGGCTACAATATCCTGAGGGTCAGGATGTCCCGAACTCCTGGAACATTCAGAACCTGCGCAAGTTTTACCCATAAGACGAGGCCCGGTGATAGCTGAATCCCCGGGGGCTTAGAAGATTTTGTTTCCTCGAATCAATTTGGAGGCTATGAGCCACAAGATTCGGGTTGTACATTCCTTCTTACGCGCACGATGGCCATGGTCACGTGCAAACACTTATATAATTCGACTTCTTGTCGTGAATATTGCGGGGGCTATGACCACATTCATATCCTTTTGACTTCATTCTCTGACGGAACCGGTCATCCCTCGGCTCCGTCTAACTCCTCTACATATCGATTTCCGCCGCGACCTTGGATGGTCGCACGTGATAGTAGTCGCATTTTTCCGAACATAACCGACCCGTTCGACTGGTTTATTCCCAGTTTGTTGGATGAGCTCGTGCAAAGAGCTGCTTCGACTACATCCTGCGTGGTTGCACCCAGAGTAGTCTCGTCCCGGCCAAGAGCACGGCATACCAGCGGCGACGCCCGCATTCGCTTCCAGCAAGTCCGATCCGTCCGTCCGGGTCCTATATAACTTGCGGAGCGCGCTCCTATGAGGAGCAACCCCGACTACGTCCAGAGTCGATGCACTCAGGGTAGTTTTGCCTTAAAGCCTGGCAATTGCGTGGCGATGCTCGTGTTCTTTCCTAACAGTTTTAGACCCACGAGTTCGGGTTGTGGTCAACTTGTTAGACAAGTTCCTACATGGAGCTATGGCTACCTTTAGGGTCGTTGCACCCAGGGTAGTGTCTACTACTTACGCCTTGTAAGCCTGGATACCAATTCAGCCTAGGCACATACACAAGTAGAGACATCAAAAGAAACCATATATATACAAGGAAGCGAATACTTGTTTTCAGTACCCTAATCCTGCATTACACTTTGAACTATGCGTTCTGATACAGGTTGGGCCTCTAGGAGGTATCTGTCGAATTGCTCCTCGGTGCAGTCCGCCGCCATGCCTTGAGCAAATATCTCCAGCTTCGCGCTCGGCAGGAAGGACTTCACAATTGCGAGGGCGTTGTTGATGCACATGACAGGTGCCTCGGAAAGGAACTCCATCACTTTCTTTGGGGCCTCGCGGAGACGCTCTAGCAGGGGCCGGGGGCTTGCTTTGCCTTCTTCTGGTGGATCCACCACGTCCACCAGCTCCTGGGCGGCCCCCCTGATGCTCTCGAGTTCTTCGCCCAGCATCTTGATTCGCTGAAGGCTGTCGATGAACTGTTGCTCAGTGTCGCCAATCACCTTCTGCAGCTTCTCGACGTCATCTGTACGGCGATAGAGCAGGTTCTTCACGTCAGTAAGTAGCTCTTCTTTACTGGTTAAGATTCTCCTAAGCTCTGTGGTGGAAAGCTTTTCAGAACCCAGGTTGAGTCATACAGTGCAAGTACCCGAGGGGAGCAATGGTTTACCTTGGTGCGCCCTCTTTTGCTCCCTGAGCTGCTCCTTATGTGCCTCGAGCTCCTTCTTCTGCTCCTCGAGTTGTTGCTGGAGCTCTGCGTTGACTTTCTCAAGATGTACGTTTTCCATCTTCTCGTTGTCGAGGCGCTTCCTCAGGGCAGCGAGTTCCTTGCGGTCGCGGGTAAGGGTCTTCAATTCCTCTACCTGCTTCCGGGAGTGGGCGATCACACTCTGCATAAAAGGGGAAATCCAGATTAGCAACTCGATATAGCCACTGGCAGAAAGGCTCCCAGGTCTTACCATGGTAAAGTCATGCGCCTTCTTGAGGTTCTCTACATTGCCGTCCGTCAGCAGCAGGTCATCTACCAGGTCGGTGGCGACGGCATCTTGGCCACCAGACCCGGCCAGCAGCAACTCAGCGGGTCTCCCGGAGGCTCCCGCGACTTCTTCAGTAGTCAGCCACTGCGCACCTGCAATCACATATGTTCTCAGCATACAGCATGCAGATCCTGGTCACTAGCCAGGGCGGTCAGATGCTCACCTACGCCATCCGTGGGAGCGGCGCTAGGGGTCTCGACTTGTTTCTCGCCACTGGCCCCGACCTCGACTTGTCGGAGCTCAGGTGGCGGCAGGTCGGGCAGTGTTGCGTCTGTCCCAGGGGTCGGCTCCGCGGGCGTTGACCCTTCTGGGGCCGATGCCTCGGGGGCTGATGCAGCGGCGACTGGCCCAGTACTTGATGATTCCTCCCGGGTCGAGCACCCGGGGGCGGGGGTAGCTGAAGCTGGCGTCAGATGGAGGTCCGCGGCACTTGCAGCACTAATGAAGTTGAAGTTAGTTAACACATAGGTCGAAAGATCAAATCATTTGCTGTGCAACCAGAGGCAGACTTACAGTACAGATTTCTTCTTAATGGCTTTCTTCATCCGCACGGCCTGACGCGGTGTCCCCATTGCTGGCGGCGGGGTTTCACCAGCTTGTGGCGCGGTCCCCGCCACAGCGATAGTGACGGCGGCAGCAGCCGCGGGGCTCATCCTTTCTTCTTCGGGCTCGGCCCGGGCGGAGGACGCGGAAGGACTACAGGAGAATGTCATAAGTACAACTCAGCATTAAGGTACCGCATTACAACAAACCAGTAGGCTCTTACCCGGTGGTTTCGAGTTCCTGCGCCTTGTGTTTGCGCACCCGTCGACGGCCTTGCGGCACCAGTGGCAAAGCGCCGGTCAACTCCACGCTTTGTTCGGAGGAGTCGTCCCGGCGCGCTTCTCCTTCGGCTCCTTCCCCCGCCTGTGAGCTCATGCCCTCAGTGGACTCGCTGCTGCGTTGAGCTGCAGCAAGGCGAGCCCTCTTGGCTTTAACGGCAGCAGTGGGGAGGAGGTGGTCTGGTCGGGGGATGTCAGGTCACAGCGGGTAGCTGCGGTACAGCTTCGTGTGTCCCTGCAGGAGGTTCTTCAGTTAAGTAACGGAGTAACAGAGGTTATCCTCAGCAAAAAAGAAGTCGAATACTTACTGGTTTGGGTGGATTTCGTGCGGAAAACAATGTGGGCACGTACGGCACGGCGTCCACGTCTAGCAGCACCCGCTGAACTCGTTGGAGCGTGGCTTCATCTTGCAAATCCTCTGCGCACATGCGAGAAGGATGAGCGGGGCCTGTGTACTCGAATCCCAGGCGATGGCGCTGTTGGATGGATTGGACGCGGCGTTTGTAAAATGCGAACATGACGGAGGCGCCGGTCACTCCCTTCTTCTTCTGTGCCTCTATGATGTCTAGCAGCTCCTTAACCTGATCCATCTCCCAGCCGAAGGGTTCGAGATTCCACTCTCCCCTCACTACAGGTGGTCTGTTTGACTTCGTCAGGAGGTGGGGAGCATGGTTCTCGATGTAAAACCAATGGTTCTTCTATCCAAAAAGGTTGGAGGGGAATTTGTATGTGAGATATTTATCGCCGGCCTGCTGACGTAGTTGGATGCCAGCGCCCCCCACAACGGAAAGATTCTTGGAGGTGGACTGTGGTTTGAGGCGGAAGAGGAAGCGGAAAAGATCCCAGTGGGGTTCAATTCCAAGAAAAGCCTCGCAGTAATAGATGAAAATTGAAATGTGGCAAATAGAATTTGGGTTGAGATGATGAAGCACAAGCCCGTAGTAATACAGAAGGCCTCGGAAGAAGGAACAAGAGGGGAGGGCCAACCCCCGTTCGGCAAAATGGAGAAATGTGACGATTTCGTCAATATTTTCCATGGGAAAAGGTTCACGGTAAGAGGGGCGCCAGTTGACAAGGTTCTTTTCTTGCAGCAACCCCTCAGAAACTAGGTTCTTAAGATGGTTGAGGGAGCACTTACTGTGTGTCCACTCCGCGGTCGAAGGTTGCGCCTCCTTCTTCTTCCCCTCGATCTCTACTTTCTTGGGCGCCATCTCCTATTCGCTGGCCATGAGATGCTCGGGGGCTGCGGGGAGAGGGGCGGGGAGGTTGGAAGGGGAGGATTTCTGCGGAGAGGTGGCGGCGGCGTTTGGCTCTGTTTGGGGATTTTGGCGGTTCTTGGCAAAATGCAGATTGAAAGCACAGTTTTTTTCCCACTGTTGTCGCGGGGTTAAATAACCAGCGGGGTGGGGAAAAGTTACTGTTCCGAAGTTCAAGGGTTATTTTTTGAGAATATTCTGAAGATGAGAGGTCATTTGGTGGACTGTTTGGATTAAAAATCCGATTAATCATTTTTTCAGGGCTAGTTAGCCCGAAAAAAGGGTTTTTTTCGGGTTGATGGTCTAGTTTCCATCATTTGTATCATCACTTTGGTAATTTTTTGAGTCATCATTTTTAGTCTGCATGCCACGGTTGTTACATCCTTATCTCCATATTTGTGTGATTTGGATTTAAGGCTCGGGGGCTGCAGGGTACGTGGCATCGACTACTTATTTTTCAAATTTAAAAAGTAAGGAGGATTACAGACTAACGTGACCCTCAGCCTGATTCTTCGATTCAACCTAAGGCTCGGGGGCTACTCCATATGGAGTGCGATTTTTTAATCGCACGCCATATCAGAAATAAAATTCGGGGCATGAGCACCTCATAGCTTCGACGCAGCCAAGCAAGTACTCGAAGAAGAATTTCAAGACAAAGCTTCAGAAGAAGTCGAAGACTGCTTCGAAAGTACTCAATAAGCCTGCGGTACTCAGCTACGAAGAGCTCGGGGCTTGTCAGACCCGGGGCCACAGGACTGGGTACATAACCTAGTTTAAAGAGGTCTAAGAGATTAAGTCCGTCTTATCTCTTATTCATCTTGTTTATCTCTTATTTATTCCGTTTAAATAGGAGACAGAGCTAACCGATACAGAGAGAATCTACTCGAGACATGTTCTGGTATGATTCCTCAGCTGGTGTTGGTTAGTATCTTTGTAACCCTGGCCTCTCGGATATATAAGGGAGGACAGGAACCCCTCTCAAACGACGATCTCTAGGTCATTCTACACAAAAGGCAATACAAACCACCATACAGGACGTAGGGTGTTACGCATCTTGCGGCCCGAACCTGTCTAAGTTCTGTGTTTCTTGCACCTTCGAGTTCCTGATCTCGGCATCTCCTCACCAAAAACTTACCACCTTGGGTCCCTTGGTGGGCAGCCGGTTAAACACCGACACCAATCACTTAAGCAAAGGTGTATGGATGATATGGTGAATCTGGTCCAGGATTTTCATAGGGACCTTACCCTGAAAGACGACCAGATCCATTCACTTGGTCAAGGAATTGTTGGGAGAGATACTACTATTGGGCACTTGGAAGTGCAGATCTTGGAGAGTGATGCTCAAATTCTCCAACGCAACACCGTAATTGACTTTTTGCAGGAACAAGTCCATGACTTGAATCAAGAATTAGGTGACGCCCTTGGACATATTGAGATGCTCCAAGAACAGCAAATGCCTCCTCTTGTGCCGAATGAACTGGAAGAAGAAGAGGAAGATTCCGAAGAAGACCCCGAGGAAATTTAAGGCGTGTCCGAGATAGATTCAGAACATGGAGATTTAGAGCCCAACCCTCAGAATGATGACTCTTCCTCTGGGAGTGCGTCGTCTGTGAGCAATTTAGATGACTTTTAGGCAAGATGGTGTAGCTGATGTTATGTTCCTAGGTGTAGCATGTGTAAATAGGAGGGATGTAATATGACCACTAGGATAAGGCCACTTGTTGTAACATCGTGGCCTATAGTAGTCGAACTCTAGTTGTTTATGTATTTTAGAGACTACCAGAATTATGTACTATATGGTGACCACCAGTTGGGTTTTACAATCATCGTCCTTATCCAATTTCTCCTTATCATCTATGACTGTTGAGTTGATTTGCTGAGATGGATGCGAATTGTATACATTTCTCAACCTCATTGTGTATGCTCATCATCGTTCTTGTGCTGTTTCGATGTGTTGTACCATACATCATACCTCGGATAATGGAAGCAAGCATAACTTGTTGTAATGGACATCTTCCATGTTTTTTCAGATGGTTGGCGCTGCGCGTGGAACCCCTGAAGGTTTCAGGCCAGATCAGGCTAGCGGTTCTCAACAACCGCCACCACCACCACCAAATCTAGCAGAGGTTATGGCACGACAGACTGAGCTTCTCAATCTGCTAGTGCAGGCACAACAGAACCAGCATCGCCAACAACCATGAAGAGGTCATGATGACCTCAACCCTCAAGTGGCAAGCTATCAAGATTTCTTCAGTACCCAGCCCCCATTGTTCAGTAAAGTGGAAGAACCTCTTGATGCCGACACCTGGCTTCGTACTATAGAATCAAAGTTCGCCCTTCTTACTATACCTTGTGCAGACTCGAGTAAAGCTCACTTCACCGCCCAGCAACTTCATGGCGCTGCCCGCATTTGGTGGGATAATTATTGCACCATGCAGCCCACTGGACATGTTATTCCCTGGGAGGAATTTCGGACTGCCTTCAGGGTACATCACATTCCTGAAGGACTGTTGGAGCGGAAGCTGAATGAATTCCTGGCACTCACCCAAGGCACCCGCACGGTACTGTAGTATGCACAAGCTTTCAATCATGTATGCCAGTATGCGAGTTATCACGTTGACAATGATGCTAAGAAGCAGGATCGTCATTTCCATCATGGCCTCAATACCAAGCTTAAGGAATGCCTGAACCTTGTTAAGGCTAATACTTTCAATGAATTGGTTAATATGGCCCTAACCCAGGAGGATTGCATCATGGCACATCATGCCGAGAAGAAACCGAAGGCTCCCACTGGACCCTCGAGTGCTCAGTCACCGAGGTATCGTTTTGTTCCCAATGCACAGATCAGAGCGCCGCAGCGGAATGCCCCACCTGCCAGATTGGTTTTCCGCCCGCCTCAACTGCAAGGAGGATATAGACCTACTGTGCCTCCGCAACAGTCGCAACAGTTTGGCCCAAGGCCAAATGTTCAACAGTTTCAGCGGGGGAGCAACACTAATCGCTGTTTCAACTGTGGGAGTGCAGATCACTTTATCAAGGATTGTCCTCGACCCAGGAAGCCTTTTCAAGGGTAGGGTTTTAATCAAAACAACCAGGGCAAGGGCAAGAAGCGAGTAATGCAAGTCCGGCAAGGGAGGGTCAACTTCGCCACCCTTGCAGAACTTCCAGAAGGAGCCCCTATAATGACGGGTACATTTTCTATGAACTATAAACCCGTTATTATCCTATTTGATTCCGGTGCAACCCATAGCTTCATTAATGACAAGTGTGGTGCTCGAGTGGGACTTGATTCTTATCAAACCAAGGGGTTGTATATGATTTCTACCCCTGGGGGAAAGATTAGTTCCAATCAACTGATTAGAGGTGTGCCAATACAGTTGGGTAGTAAGGTAATAAAAATTGATTTGGTTTTACTCCATTTAGAGGGTATGGATATCATACTTGGGATGGACTGGATGACAAAACATAAGGTGTTGTTAGATATCTCTTCCCGAGTTATTGAGATTGACTCACCATATGGCGGAGCCACTACTCTCTATCTACCCCAACAAGAGTATCTCTACTCTTGTGTCTATGCAACCACATACATTAAATTAGAAGACATTCCTATAGTCTGTGAGTATCCCGAGGTCTTACCAGACGTTTTGCCTAGGATGCCACCAGATCGGGACATCGAGTTCATTATTGAGCTCCAACCTAGCACAGCTCCTAATTCCAAGTAGGAGACTATGTCTATCTTCGAGTATCACCTACCAAAGGTATTCAACATTTTGGCATAAAGGGAAAGTGTTATCGCCATAATTTGACTGGGCCAAGGGATGGGCCGAGAGCAGTATGGGCTGAAGGAAATCATCATAATGGTTTGCAAATCGGCTTCTGAGCGAACGTGTCAAGGGCCAGGATGGCCGTGTATCTAAGGATAGTTTAAATATAGTAAGTTAGAGATTGTATCATAATCAGCTAGGATTAGTTAGAATGGTTAAGTCTCCGGACTATAAATATGTATCATGAGATTCAATAGAATCAATCAATCATCCACAACAAACTCTCGGCGCATCGCCACCCCTGTCTAAGGGCTTTCTCCAGGTAATCGACATGCTGCTTCGATCATGTCCTGCATGGTTAGAGCAGTGTCGCGTTTATCTATTTATCCTTGTGTTGCTCGTACTGAAGCGTTTTTTATGGCGAGTAGCACTAGTTATCTTAAACGATTGTGATGCTGCAATGATTCTGAATAGTAAATCCATGTTTTGCTTGCTGCTTGTAATCGTTTAGCTGTCCTTATGTTCGATCTTGGGCGTAGGGGCAGCGTCTTGCTCTGTTATTACTTAGTAGATCTAATCTGTTATGGTAGTTCTTGGTGTTACAAAGAATTGGTTTAATATCTGTATGATTAGGCCCTTCAAACGGGTTAAATGTTCCGGTTGCATGTTTGGTGCCTTATGATAACCTGGCGAGGTATTGTTCCGGGAATCGACTTGTTAGTTGGTTTTTAGGCCTCTTTTTGGGTTAGCGTATTACTATCTTTCATGTTCGTTAGGCTTAACCACGCGTAGGATGTTCCGATTATACGGTGAAAGCTTTTACCATCGTAGATTGAATTAGCTTGGTAATTACAGAGCATGTTTCTATTTTTTCCATGGGGTTTGTGTGAACGATCATATGTTTAGTAGATCCGATCTGTTAAACATGGCAATCGGCTTCTTCTAGCCAATTCTGATAAGTACCTGAAGGTTCAACCTGTTGCCAAGATGGGTCCGACCTAGTACAATGACTCCGTCGGCTTCTTTGGCTGATCTTGAGAGTCATTTTAAGAGCCGATCACGGCTCGGACTAATGTTTAACATGTCTGTGCATGCAGGAAGATAGCTGACAAACGACTTCTGCACCTTCCTAATCAGGTATAGGTCTGGTGGCACGCCTAGCACTTCACCAAGCCAGGGCGTGTGCGGACTCTTGGGCCGTTGACCGAGGGACCGGGGCCCACCAGCAGTCCCGGAAGCCTCCTGGCTCCTCGTGTTGCCTGTCGCTGCTCGCCGGTGGGTTTTGACCGACAACACATTCTGGCACGCCCGGTGGGACCACAACGACTACTGCGTTGACGCATCGACTACATCGACTACTACGTTGACTACATCGACTACTTCAGTGATTACATCGACTACTACGTCGACTACATCGACTACTTCAGTGACTACTTCGGCTACATCGACTGCAGTCGGCTACATAATCTCCTTTGGCTTCATCAACTTTCGTTGTCAAGATGCCGTACGAGAACCCGATTACTTATGAGGAGTTGTCTGAAGAGCATAAGCAGAAGTATGAAGAAATAAAGGCTGCTTTTGAGGCCGATCTCCTCGGCTCGTTTGAAAGAACTCGACACCACGGCATCAGATGGAAGGGGTTTTCATC
This sequence comes from Panicum hallii, assembly GCF_002211085.1. Lineage (NCBI taxonomy): Eukaryota > Viridiplantae > Streptophyta > Magnoliopsida > Poales > Poaceae > Panicum > Panicum hallii. The sequence goes on along the minus strand of NC_038046.1, from coordinate 33,785,232 downwards.
TGAAGGAGCACTTGACGAAGTGGATCTATCTACCCCTACGGAAGAATGTACTCGGGCTCTCCGTCAGGAGGTCAATTACATGGTGGCTCACTCATTGCATCGACATTCTGAGAGTTTTGTGAATACCCTTGAGCGCGTTGCGCTGCGCGTGGTGCAGAAAATTATGAAACACCAGTACTCTCCAACAGGACCTGCTTTAGGGAGTCACAGAGGAGAGTTGCCTTCTCAAACCAGGCCACCAGTGCCTTATGCATTTGCTGCCCCAGAGCAACAGAATTCTCTAGCATATGTCATATACAAGGTGGGAGGTGACCCTGCTGATCACCAATTCTTCAGCGAACCCCCCAAGGAGGTGCCGCATGGATATATTTGTGCATACATACCAGATGGTGGTCACCCGGCGCAACTCCCGCAGAGAGCAACTGGAGGAACATCTGTAGTCGATGCCGACAAACAGGCATGGCTGGATGCTTACGCAACGAGGACGAGTCATGAAGGTACGCACTCGGCCCCAAGAATTCATTCTGTAGATCAGATTAGTGCCATTTTGAGGGATCAATTTGACATCCTCCCAAGAAGGTGAGCGATCGGCTACACCAAGCCGTATCCAAGTGACTTCGACTTGATTCCTCTGCCGCCCAAGTATCGGCTACCTAAGTTCACCAAATTCAGCGGAGCAGAAGGATCTAGCTCCATAGAACACGTAAGCCGATATCTAGCGTAGTTGGGGATGATTTTGGTGTCAGATCCATTGCGAGTAAGGTTCTTCTCGCAGTCTCTCACGGGGCCGGCTTTTGGATGGTACACATCATTGGGTCCTGATTCTATCCGCACTTGGAAGCAGCTAGAGGAACAGTTCCATATACAATATCATTCAGAAGCTGCAGAAGCTAGGATTGCTGATTTGGCACAGGTTCGCCAGAAACGAGGAGAAACAGTGGCGGAGTACATTCAGCGTTTCAGAGAAGTCAAGAATCGATGCTACTCGTTTCGAATTTTAGAGAAAGAAGCTGTTGAATTAGCAATCTTGAGATTGGTAAAACCAGTCAGGGATTTGGTTGTCCAGCTGGAGTTCAACTCTCTGGCACATCTGGTACAAAAGATGACAGTATACGAGCAACGCCATCCAGAGTTGTACCAAGACAAGTTCAAGCATCAGGTGGTAATGGTTGACGCTGAAGACTCTGAAGATGACCCAGAGATTGCAGTCGTGGAGTGGGCACGGGGGGCAAAGCCTGTGCCCTGCAAGTGGGTGAAGCAACAGGGTCCTCTAAAGGGCTTTGATTTCGATGTAAGCAAAGTCGAGCAGATATTCGACTTACTCTTGAAGGAAAAGCAGCTGAAGTTCCCTGAAGGTTTCAAGATCCCAACAGCCCAGGAGCTTCAGGGGAGATTATATTGCAAGTGGCATAATTCTTTCACCCACGATACCAGTGACTGCAAAGAACTCCGGCTACAGATACAATCGGCCATTGAGCAAGGCCGATTAATTTTGGGGCAGTATGCCATGAAGGTTGATACTCAGCCGTTCCCAAATGTAAATATGGTGGAAGGGTATGACCGATCAACACGTCGGCAGCTTGATTTCACGCTTGGTATTAACATGGCAGGACATACATCCCGTCAACAATCAAGGAGGCAAAAGGCCGATTCCCGCGATCGGCCCCAAAAAGAGGAGAGGGATTATATCACCGAAGAGCAGGTGAGGCATGTCAGGAACCAGCGGCCAGTTTCTTCTCATCTTCTGAGGAAGTACCAGCATCAATATCAGCAGTGTCTCCAACATGAAACAGAAGAAGAAGAATATGGGCGACGCACTGGGAAACGCCTCAGGAGGCGAGAGGATACACGGGATCATTGACATTGCCCGTTCTTCATGTACTGCTAGGATTCTGGTATGAAAAGACTACCTACCCTTGAAGATTGCCCAGAATGCAATTCCCAGAAGAAAGATATGAGAAGCGCCTCAGTTTTTCAGCGCTTGGGACCAGGGCAATCTCGCCGTGAATGAGACAAGTCGACATGTACGGTGGGAAATCAATAAGATGAGGAGGACAAGTATCACCGGCCACGATGGTGTCCCGATGGGCTCAACCGGTCCCAGAAGCGGAGGGTGCAGCGGCTGCGCAGCCTGGAAGAAGCTGAGGCCCAATACTTGGAAACATTAAGGAAGGCACGGCCAGATTTGGCAGAAAAGGTTCACAATCCTCGAAAAGTAGAGGGTTCCTCCAAGAAGGTATGGCGGCCCAAGAAGTCGAAAGCCGATGTGAACACATCGGCTGATGCACACATGGTGTTTGTTCTCCCTGCAGAGTTCCATGCACCAGGCCGTGAGGAAGTGCCAGTGGCTCAGCTTGACTTGGGGCCACGACCGATTATATTCGAGAAGCCTCAAGAAAAGAATTACAGGCACCTGAAAGCTTTATATCTCAAAGGGTACATCAACAGCCAACCGGTCAGCAGGATGCTAGTCAATACAGGAGCAGCAGTCAATATAATGCCGAACTCAGTGCTGCGCAAGTTGGGGCATTCCGTCGGAGACTTAATCAAGACTAACATCACGCTAAGTGACTTCAACGGACAAACATCAGAAGCGCAAGGAGTTCTCAGCGTGGATCTGACGGTGGGAGGTAAAACTGTCCCTACATCATTTTTTGTGGTCAACAGCAAGGGCTCGTACACCGTTCTGCTTGGGAGAGATTGGATTCATGCCAATTGCTGTATCCCTTCTACGATGCACCAATGTCTAATTCAATGGGATGGAGATGAAGTAGAAGTAGTCCACGCGGATGATTCTGCTGAAGTTTCACATGCTGCCATGAGTGTCTGGGATGCAGAGGACCAGGAACCAATCTCAGGGATCAGCTTGGAGGGCTGCGACCGTGTGGAGGCTACAAAAAACAGGGTGAGGCTAGTCTTATCCACTGGCCTTACAGAGTAGATGGGGTGCGAAAGACATTTTGCACCAGAGAAGCAGGAGAGGTTGATCCCCGCGATCGGCCCCAAAAAATAGAACTCGAGTTGTTTTTGTCGTCCATGCTACATTATTATTTAGTTCACAAGGAGGCCCGCTCGAGCAGCCGGCCATGTGTTAATTGTAAAAAGGCACAAGTTAATAAAAAGAACAAGTCGGCCGATCCCTGCGATCGGCCAAATCCTTTTACATCACATTCATTGTCTATTTGCAGTGTCGGCTTGATGGATGAAGGGAAACTAGGATACGGGTTTACATCTACTGACGAGCTGGAAGAAGTCGACATTGGTCCTGGGGATAAGCCACGGCCAACATTTATCAGTAAGAAGTTAAATCCAGGGTTACGAGAGGCGATAATATTATTGCTAAAAGAATATGCAGATTGTTTTGCCTGGGATTACACAGAGATGCCTGGTTTGGATAGAAGTATTATTGAGCATCAGCTTCCTCTCAAGCCAGGATTTCGGCCGTTCCAACAACGAGCACGGCAGATGAAGGCCGAAATCCTGGAAGAAGTCAAGAAAGAAGTCGAAAAGATGATAGAAGCAGGCTTCATCAGGACATGCAGGTATGCTGAGTGGATTTCCAGTGTAGTACCTGTGCAGAAGAAGGATGGCCGGTGGAGAGTCTGCGTAGACTTCAGAGATCTTAACAGAGCTACACCAAAAGATGAGTCCCCATTGCCGGTTGCAGAAACATTGATTAACGCGGCTGCTGGTCACAAGATGTTGAGTTTCATGGATGGCAATGCTGGTTATAACCAAATTTTCATGGCTCCAGAAGATATCCACAAGACCGTGTTCAGAGTGCCAGGTGCAGTGGGATTATTTGAGTACGTGGTCATGGCTTTTGGGCTGAAGAATGCCGGTGCTACATACCAACGCGCCATGAATTATATGTTCCATGACTTGATCGGCAAGCTGGTTGAGATCTACATTGATGATGTAGTGGTGAAATCTGCATCGGCTGAAGGGCATTTGGGAGATCTACAGCAAGTTTTGGAATGAACTAGGAAGTTCGGGCTTAGAATGAACCCAAAGAAGTGTGCATTTGGTGTATCAGCTGGTCAGTTCCTGGGTTTTCTGGTTCATGAACGGGGAATCGAGATCGGCCTAAAAAGTCAAGAAGCTGTAAAAACAATGGTGCCACCTACTACAAAGAAGGAACTCCAACAACTCATTGGCAAGATCAATTTTGTTAGGAGGTTCATTTCCAATCTGTCAGGAAGAATTGAGCCATTCATGGAGTTGGTAAAAATTAAAGCCAATGATGAGTTCCGCTGGGGGGCAGAGCAGCAACAGGCGTTTGAAGATATCAAAGAATATTTATCCAAACCGCCTGTGTTAGTCTCACCCCAGCAGGGTAAGCCATTCTATGTTTATCTGTCAGTAGGTGACACTTCCATTGCTTCGGTCATCGTACAGGTGCAGGATGGCAAGGAGAGAGTTGTTTTTATCTCAGCAGGAGGATGCTAGATGTAGAGACAAGGTACCCTGAAATTGAGAAGTTATGCCTTTGTCTATTCTTTACCTGTACAAAGCTCCACCACATCCTGCTTTCTGTCGAGACAATTGTCATCTGCAAATCAGATGTGATCAAACATATGCTGTCGGCCCCGGTGTTGAAAGGCCGACTCGGTAAATGGATGTTCGCTCTATCAGAATTTGATATCCGGTACCAACCTGACAAAGCAGTCAAAGGGCAGGCGCTGGCTGACCTCGTTGCAGAAAGGACCAGCACAGACATAGCAGCGCTTTCTATCCGCGCATGCGCGATGTATTTTGATGGGTCAGTCTGTGGAGATGGTTCCGGTATAGGTATCTTGCTCGTCTCGTCTCGGGGGGCAACATATTCCTTTTCAATCAGATTGCCAGCACCTTGCACCAATAATCTAGCCGAGTATGAAGCGGTGCACAAAGGTATGGAGTTACTCCTCGAAGCTGGAGCAGAAGCAGTAGAAGTTTTTGGGGATTCCAAATTGATCATCTCCAGCTCACGGAGACATACCGATGTGAGAGCGAGTTATTGTTTCCTTTGTGGAGACAATGTCAGGAGCTAATGGCCCAGTTCAGATATATAAACTTCTATTGGATACCAAGGGCGCAAAATTCTAAGGCCAATGATCTTGCCCAGATGGCTTCCGGTTACAAGGACACGGCGGACGGAGCTGATTTTCCAATAAACCTGTTGGATCGGGGAGATTGGAGAGCCGATATCTTCAATTACTTGAAGGATCCGGCTCGGGGGGCACCTAAGAAGATATGCTACAGAGCCATGAAGTATGTCCTGATAGGGGATGACTTGTTCTACAGGACTCTGGAAGGATTATTGCTTAAGTGCTTGGGGCCGATTGAATCCAATCGGCTTTTACATGAAGTCCATGAAGGTACGTGTGGGACTCATCAATCAGCTCACAAGATGAAGTGGTTGATCAAGCGCTCGGGATATTATTGGCCTGATATGCTGGAAGATTATTTCAAGTACTACAAAGGATGCCAGGCCTGTCAGAGGTTTGGAAGAATACAAATAGTACCAGCATCAGCCATGAATCCTATCATCAAGCCTTGGCCATTTAGGGGCTGGGGCATGGACATGATTGGTAAGATCAATCCTCCATCTAGTAAAGGCCATCAGTTTATTTTGGCCATCACAGATTATTTTACCAAATGGGTAGAGGCTGTTCCCATGAAGTCAGTAACGTCAAGGGACGTCATCAATTTCATCAAGGAACACGTTATTCATAGGTTTGGGATTCCTCAGACCACTACAACAGATGGAGGGTCAGTATTCATATCTGATGAATTCAAAAAGTTCGTTACCGACATGGGGATTAAATTGATCAGGTCATCTCCGTACTATGCTCAAGCAAACGGACAAGCCGAAGCGTCCAATCAGAGCTTGATCAAGCTGATCAAAAGGAAGATTGATGAATACCCACGGCGTTGGCATGAAGTATTATCAGAAGCATTATGGGCTTATCGTGTTTCATGCCATGGGGCAACAAGAACTTCACCATACCATCTGGTATATGGACAGGAGGCCATATTGCCATGGGAGATTACGGCCGGTTCAAGATGAGTAGAGTTTCAGAATGAGTTGACTGCTAAAGAGTATGCAGCGCTAATGAGCGACAATGTGGAAGATATTACAGAACTCAGGCTTTGGTCGCTGGAAAAGATCAAAGAAAATAAGGCCAAGGTAGCCCGCGCGTACAACAAGAAGGTTAAACAGAAAGAATTCCGAGTTGGGGATTTAGTGTGGGAGGCGGTGCTACCATTGGGGACTAAGGATGCGGCATATGGTAAATGGTCTCCGAATTGGCATGGGCCTTATAGAGTTGATCAAGCTCTGCCAGGAAATGCATACATGCTTGAGGAATTGGACGGGGTTAAATTTCCGGTAGCTGTCAACGGTCAGCACCTCAAGAAATATTTCCCGAGCATGTGGGAAGATGAGTAATGAAGCTGATGCAAGGCATCAGGCTGTGGATTAACCCAATCAGAGTATTTATGAGGAAAGCTGATGTGATACATCAGGCTATAAGTAGACAGAATCGAGTACCTTGCAGTACATCGAGTTGCTCTGGCCGGGTACCCCGTGGCATGGTAAGTTGCAGGACAGTACCTATCGGGTACTTTGGAAGCCGATGCAATGCATCAGGCTATAAGGCGGAATGAGACGAACAAGCTAGATTTGTAAAGAGAAGGTAGTGCCGGTCCATACACGGAGCTAAGAGATTGAACAGCCGATGTTGAGCCATCGACTTTAGGAGCAATGATCGGGCCTTGCAAATCCTGGGTCTTGATAAAAGCAGAGAGGATGATCACAGGTGTCTCTTGATCTTAAAAGAACAGGCTCAACTTCTTTGCGGGGTTTCTAGGTACTTTTTAACCTGACTAGGGGTCGAGATTTAACAACAAGCAAAGAAGTCGATTGCGGAGTGAGGGGTACTCGAGTTCTTGGGATAAAGAAAAGTTGGAGACTGGATTTGGCAATTCAGGAAAAGAGGCCGATGCGATGCCATCGGACTTTAGAAGATTGGATTTTTTTGGACTGAAATAAAAGGATTTATTTACAAAAAGGGTGATTACAAAAGAAGCCGATCTACCGGCTCTGTGCGCAACGGCGGAAGATCCTATGAACTACCACCAGTAAGTCCCTAAGGTCTTGCGGCGCTTGTACGGGGGGGACGTGCTGGTGTCGTCATCGCTGCTGCCGTCGCCGCCGCTGGTGCCGCTGCTGTTGCAGCCATCATCGCAGGTATTGTCGCTAGTGTTCCCGCCGTCTTCCGAAGTCGACAATCCATCATGCAAGAACCCTCCTGCTACTGAGTCATCATCGGTGGAGGTTTCCTTGGCTTCTTCTTCTGAGAAAGAGAAGGAATCATCATCCCAGGACTCTTCGTCGTCGTCTTCGCCCAGGTCCCCATGAAGGAGAATCTGGAGGTCTTCATCGTCGGTCAGGGGCTCGTCGTCTTCTGACCAGGTGCTGTAGTCCCACTCCTCTGCGTCCTAATGCGGAGGAGCGAGATCTTCATACGAAGCTATTGGATCAAACTCCAGCGTTGCCTCTCTGGATGTGTTGGAGTCAGGAGAAGTAATGGAGATTATGGAAGAAGACGAAGGGGAATTAGAGGAAATAGAAGAAAAGGAAGCCATTGTCGGGGGATGCAGAGTGTGCTGATACGACTAATGCACTGGGAAAGAAGATGGATAGAGACAAATCCGCCGATGCCGGTTTATAAAGACAGAGATGGAAGGCGAAGCGGCATTATCGCGTTTCTCGAGGGAGAAGATGAAGGGTCGCGCCCAATGAGATTGGAAGGCGATGCGTGTGTACAGGCCTTGGAAGTCGAAGGGCCGCGTCTGACGGCATTGGGAGCAGTATGTGCGTGCACAAGTCCGAGAAGTTGAACAAGCAATGGTTTTGGAATTATTATTGCCAAAACCAGGGGGGCATGTCTTATCGCCATAATTTGACTGGGCCAAGGGATGGGCCGAGAGTAGTATGGGCTGAAGGAAATCATCATAATGGTTTGCAAATCGGCTTCTGAGCGAACGTGTCAAGGGCCAGGATGGCCATGTATCTAAGGATAGTTTAAATATAGTAAGTTAGAGATTGTATCGTAATCAGCTAGGATTAGTTAGAATGGTTAAGTCTCCGGACTATAAATATGTATCATGAGATTCAATAGAATCAATCAATCATCCACAACAAACTCTCGGCGCATCGCCACCCCTGTCTAAGGGCTTTCTCCAGGTAATCGACATGCTGCTTCGATCATGTCCTGCATGGTCGGAGCAGCGTCGCGTTTATCTGTTTATCCTTGTGTTGCTCGTACTGAAGCGTTTTTTATGGCGAGTAGCACTAGTTATCTTAAACGGTTGTGATGCTGCAATGATTCTGAATAGTAAATCCATGTTTTGTTTGCTGCTTGTAATCGTTTAGCTGTCCTTATGTTCGATCTTGGGCGTAGGGGAAGCGCCTTGCTCTGTTATTACTTAGTAGATCTAATCTGTTATGGTAGTTCTTGGTGTTACAAAGAATTGGTTTAATATCTGTATGATTAGGCCCTTCAAACGGGTTAAATGTCCCGGCTGCATGTTTGGTGCCTTATGATAACGTGGCAAGGGATTGTTCCGGGAATCGACTTGTTAGTTGGTTTTTAGGCCTCTTTTTGGGTTAGCGTATTGCTATCTTTCATGTTCATTAGGCTTAACCATGCGTAGGATGTTCCGGTTATACGATGAAAGCTTTTACCGTCGTAGATTGAATTAGCTTGGTAATTACAGAGCATGTTTCTATTTTTTCCATCGGGTTTGTGTGAACGATCATATGTTTAGTAGATCCGATCTGTTAAACATGGCAATCGGCTTCTTCTAGCCGATTCTGATAAGTACCCGAAGGTTCAACCTGTTGCCAAGATGGGTCCGACCTAGTACAATGACTCCGTCGGCTTCTTTGGCTGATCTTGAGAGTCATTGTCAGAGCCGATCACGGCTCGGACTAATGTTTAACGTGTCTGTGCATGCAGGAAGATAGCTGACAAACGACTTCTGCACCTTCCTGATCAGGTATAGGTCAGGTGGCATGCCTACCACTTCACCAAGCCAGGGCGTGTGCCGGACTCTTGGGCCGTTGACCGAGGGACCGGGGCCCACCAGCAGTCCCGGAAGCCTCCCGGCTCCTCGTGTTGCCTGTCACTGCTCGCCGGTGGGTTTTGACCGACAATAGAAAGTTAGCACCCCGATATGTTGGACCTTTCGAAATCACCGAAGCCTGCGGTCCAGTGGCTTACAGAATTCGTCTTCCTTCTCAGTTGGCTGCCATTCATGATGTCTTTCATATATCCTAACTCAAGAAATGCATCAAAGTGCCTACTGAGGTCATTGAACAACAAGCCATCGACATCGAGCCTGATCTATCTTATGTCGAACAACCCCTTCAAATTCGAGATACCAAGGAGAGTGTCACTAGAAGAAAGAAGCTTAAGATGTATAAGATCTTATGGGACCACCATACCATTGACGAAGCCATCTGGGAGACTGAAGATTAACTTCAGAAAAACTTTCCCGAGTTCCTTAAGAATCCTTAGGTAGCTGTCTTCCAATGTATCATTCCAATAATCTCAGGACGAGATTCCTTTTAGGGGGGAAGGTTGTGATACTCTAGGTGTAATTAGGAAAGAAAGTGGAATATATGTATTGAAATGAGTGAAATTGAGTGAATGTGTGGAAATAAGGACTTATGTGTAATTTTTCAAAAGTATGAGTCCTTTTATGCAAAATATTTGAATTACAAATGTAACTTCAAATTTTTACTAGGGGTCAAAATGTAAGAGTGTTAGCCATCATTGCATTACATAAAACTTGCAATTAAGTCCAAAAATACATCAAATTTACCCTAATAAGGACAAAAACTTTATAAAGTTTGAATTAAGTCCAAGGTTTTAACATAAAGCTCTATCCTTTGAGTTTTTTATTTTGAACCCTAAATAAAAGTGGTAGGTTTTGAAAAGTTCTACAATTCGTGTTTCAACCAATTTCTCATTTGGGACATAAAACAGTGAGAAAATGTTGTTCTACATCGGGGACCTTGGAATTTTGAAATTTGCACATCAGCCCCTGGCGCCCCACCCCCCTTCTTCTTCTCCCTCTGCTCATCTCTGCCATCGCAGGCCGCCACCGCTCACCGCTGCTGCAGCTCTGCCGGTGCCACCTCCTGCCTCTAGCAGCTCCCACGCGGCGCCCGCAGGCCTGTGGCAGAACCAACCTGAATTACACCGACTCAAGTGCGCTGATCCTTTCTCGGAAGGCGGTAAGGATTCAATTGCACTTAAAATGGTGTAACCCTGTGGTCTGTCGGGTAAAGTCCTGATAAAACCACCTAACTCAGGATCAAAATAAGGTACCTCGCATGAAGGCAAGTCCAGAGATACAATCACCGACAATTTTACATCACAAGCATAATATTACATTAGTATTCAAACATATATGGTAGCAAGACCTAACGAATATAAATTTATACAAAACTGTTCAAAGTTAGAGTATCTGCAGCGAAAAATTAAATATGACACTACCAGACGTCGCGGAACAGATATTGAGCTAAGCCCAAGCTCAACATCACTCGGAGGAACCTGTGTTGGCCGGGGACGGATCCCACTCCACGGACCAAACAATGGGAAGGGCATAGAGCCATGGTACAGGCAGAGCCGAGTCCTCAGGGGGATTACCTGAAAAATAGTTAAATTTGCAAGGCTGAGTATTCTAATACTCAGCAAGGCTTACCCGTTTCATGGTATACCTAGCCATGTAGCTAGACTATGAAGGCTCATAATGATTCTGGATATAGTTTCAGCTGAAAAGCAACAAAGAGTAGATCCTTAATTTCAACTTTTAGCTTTCAGGTACTAGTTGGTTATCCATTCTAAGTAAGCAACTATAGCTACTCAAGCATGGTAGAACTTTTTAAACAAACATCATCTTTGATCATCATCAGGTTGCTCTTATTACTCTATGTGGCAAAAGGATCAAGCAGTCTCAATCTCCGCGAGAAACGGAAGATTCTGAATCGAATTTCAAACCTTGCAAGGGTAAACCTAACTCACACGCTTGGAACATCCAATGATCGTTCCGAAGCAACCGTTTGCCTTTCATTCCGACTCGTGGATCAGTGCCACCAAAAGCGACTGTAGGACCATACGCACATCCAATGTGCAGGACGTACGCCTGTAGCGCGACTACATGATCATACTCCTGTCCGCTATGCGGAACATACTCCCACACGTCGGTGCATGTGCGAAAAAACAAATTACGAGTGGTGGGGGGTATGTCCACTCCTCGGGCCGATCGGTTACTACGCTTACCGCTTACCATATTTCACGACATGTGGCTAGTACTTTCAAAAGCTTAACCACCGCTACCACACACTGCGACCTTATCAAATTTTCATCAACACAGATGGGGTTTTTGCCAAGGTCATGATTCATAATCACAACCCTGTCCGTCATCCTTATAGTGGTTCAGGAATGTAAACATTGCAACTCCTATAAAGCTCGCGAGTGATAGGGAATCACTCGACTTCTACCGATCCTATTAGCTTAGCAGCTATTCGGACTCAGGTTCTAGTATTCAATACATAGGTTCCTAGGAATATGCAACTAAGGTTTCAATACAATTCCTGAAAACATAAATGCACAAGTAGATATACATGAATATATAAATTGCAGTGTAGTAAAAATAGCGGTTTATGTCCAGGGCTTGCCTTCGCTGGTGGGGCTGGGGTCAGAGATATCAACACTAAAAGTTTCCGAACCAGAGTTCGGGGCTTCAGTTAAATCTCCGATGATGTTCCCGGGGTCTTTAGAAATATCCCCTTCTGGTTCCGAGATCAGCTCGTAATCTCCGTCAGCGAGAGTTGTCGAGTCTATATGATATGTAAATATCACAGTTGAGGGAATGCGTATGCTTCCATTTCATTTCACGATAAAGTTGCAGTCTAACACGTTAATTAAACTTCTTCTACGGGCAGTCATTTATCGAGTATTAAATTACATTACCTAATTTCATCAGATAACCTACCAAGTTAATCTAATCAAACTAATGACAATAAACACATGAAAAAAGACTAATCTATTCATTAAACATCATTAGTTGATTTAATTAACTAAATTACTCATTCAATAAGAGTTGGGGTTATTATTTTAATTATTAGTCAAATAATAAAACCCTAAGTTAGGACTGATTACTAATGCTATAAAAATTAGTATAAATAGGTGTAATTGAAATAAGCTTATCATAAAATTTTGAGAACATTTCATACAGCATAGCAATCAGAATAATTAATTCAATTAAACCATATTTAGATCAAGAACTATTTTTCTAGTTTGATCTACTGCAAACCTAAGGATAAAAATTTTACTGGAAAAAGGTTGATATGAATCTAAGCTACTGTGATTGTATCAAGATTTTTATCTTTATAGCAGTTATGCTATAAAATAAACAAAAAAACAGCATTGTGATATTAAGATCTATTTATATCAGAAGTTCTATACTAGATCTTGTGCTGCAATTTTGTGAACATATTACACTACTCAAAATTAACACTCTAATTTAATTTCATAAATTTTCATAAACTAGAACTATTATTCATGAATTATCTTTGAATCTAAGCCTAAATTCATAACTCAAGCTACTCTAGGCTACTGATATTCAAAATTTTATCATGGATTGCACATGCTGAAAGAAAGTTAGAATAAAATTTTTAGCTACAAACACCAACAGATTCACCCTTGAATAAATCCTAAATCTTTCATCAATATAAAACAAAGACACTTAAACATCATAGCTAGGAAACAGTTATGAGTCTACAAATTTTACATAAAGCTATACATGAGACACACATCCTATGTTTCAAATTTCAATAACAACATAGCTATGGATCAAGAGATCTAATTAGCAAACCCATTTCCTAGTATTTATTCTAATTCAAAATACACAAAAGTTGTAGAATTTACTTCAAGGATTCAAACAAAACTGGTTTGACATTTTTCTAAATTTCCTACAAATTCTTACAAATTCTAAAGATCACTGATTTGAATTAAAGGGAGGGACTAGAATCTTGCATTCAGGCCCTCTGAAAGATTTAGATCATTGCAATCGAGTCCTTGGCTCGTCGAGGAAGAAGAGCCGAGACTCGCCGGCCGAATTCCGACGACGGTGGTTGCCGGCGGCGGTCCAAAGGTTCGGGAGAAGCTTGAGGGGAGCAAGGCGGTTCGATTGAGTACCTTGGCGAGGGTTGGGGTGGTCGGAAAGGCAGATCCCCACGGCAGACCGAGGCGGCGGTGGAGAGGTCGACGGTGATGGCGATGATCCGGCGATCAACGTCGGCGAAGGCCCTGCGCATGAGCATCGGTGAGCCATGGGTGATGCACTGTTGCATTCAATTGAGGCTAAAGGCTACGGAAAAGGGGTGACCGATGGTGACCGTGACGACGGCGGAGGAGAGGAACACCAGCGAGTGTCGGGAAGGCCAAATTGAAGCTCAAAGAAGTCGATTGAAGGGTGGGCGAGCTTCACAGGGTCGAGGTGAAGCTATGGGAGGGGCTGTCGTGGATCGAGAGAGGCTGGGGTGCTCAGCCCATGGTGGACTGGGTGTTCGCCGGAGAAGAACACGGGCGGCGACGGTATTCAGAAGCTCGGGGTGAAATGAGAATGCAAGAGACAGCAAAATGGAGGGAGGGGGAGCTACTGAAGGTCTTGGACCAGAAAAGAAGGGTGAGGGGGAGCATGCACGGGCGCTAACCACGATGGCTGCGAGGTGGCGGCCGGGCAGTGCTCGGGCAGAGGCGGGGTGGCGTGGCGCGCGCAGAAGAAGGCTAGAGAAGAGGGGCTAGGGCGGCGGCCGGCCTGGTGGCGCCGGTAGAGCTGCAGCGGCGGCGGGCGGTGGCGGCCTGCGATGGCAGAGGGGGAGCAGAGGAAGAAGAAAGAAAGGGGGGCGCCAGGGGCTGATGTGAAATTTCAAAAATCCTAGGGTCCCCGATGTAAAACAAGATTTTCTCACTGTTTTATATCCCAAATGAGAAAATGATCGAAACAAGAATTGTAGAACTTTTCAAAAACTACAACTTTTATTTAGGGTTCAAATTCATAAACCCAAAGGATAGAGCTTTATTTTAAAACATTGGACTTAATTCAAACTTTATAAAGTTTTTATCCTTATTAGGGTAAATTTCATGTATTTTTGGACTTAATTGCAATTTTTATGTAATGCAATGATGACTAACACTCTTACACTTTGACGCTTAGTAAAAATTGGAAGTTACATTTGTAATTCAAATATTTTGCATAAAAGGACTCATACTTTTGAAAAATTACACGTAAGTCCTTATTTCCACACATTCACTCAATTTCACTCAATTCAATACATACATTACACATTCTTTCCTAATGTGTTATAATTTTGACACCTATGGTGTCACAACCTTCCCCCCTAAAAGGAATCTCGTTTCGAGATTATAGGTGAAATGATACATTGGAAGATAGCTACCTAAGGATTCTTAAGGAACTCGGGAAAGTTTTTCTGAAGATAATCTTCAGTCTCCCAAGTGGCTTTTTCTATAGTATGGTGGTCCCACAAGATTTTGTACAACTTGATGTTCTTCCTCCTAGTGATTCTCTCCTTGGCATCAAGAATTTGAATGGGTCGTTCGGCATAAGATAGATCAGGCTCAATTTCGATGGTTTGGGATTCAAGGACCTCAGTAGGCACTTTGATGCATTTCTTGAGTTGGGATATATGAAAGACATCATGAATGGCAGCCAACTGAGAAGGAAGACGAACTCTGTAAGCCACTGGGCCACAGGCTTCGGTGATCTCGAAAGGTCTGATATATCGAGGTGCAAACTTTCCTTTTATGCCGAAACGTTGAACACCCTTAGTAGGACATACTTGAAGATAGACATAATCTCCCACTTGGAATTGTAATGATTTTCTCCTTTGGTCTGCATAACTTTTCTGTCTAGACTGGGCTGCCTTAAGGTTGGCTTGGATAAGCTTGACTTTATTTTCAGCTTCGGTAACTAAGTCTAGTCCGAAGATTTTGCGTTCGCCGGTCTCAGTCCAACTCAAAGGAGTTCGACATCTTCGACCGTATAACGCCTCAAAGGGGGCCATTTGAAGACTGGACTGATAGCTGTTGTTATAAGAAAATTCAGCCAAGGCTAGACATTTGTCCCAGTTCGTACCATAGTGAATGATACAAGCTCGGAGCATGTCTTCAAGGATTTAATTAACTCACTCAGTCTGTCCATCAGTTTGCGGATGATAAGCAGAGCTTCGAATTAGTTTGGTTCTGAGAGAAGACTGCAATTGCTCCCAGAAGCGTGCAACAAATTGTGCCCCTCGATCAGAAATGATTGTCTTAGGTACACCATGCAAACAAATAATTCGATCAAGATAGACTTCGGCATACTTCTTAGTAGTGTAAATTGTATGCACGGGAAGAAAGTGGGCAGTTTTGGTGAGTCTATCAATGATTACCCAAATGGAATCATGCTTCTGAGACGTTTGGGGAAGACCAACAATAAAATCCATACTGATGACTTCCCACTTCCAAGATGGAATAGGCAGTGGTTGGAGTGTATCTGATACCTTCAGATGACTGGCTTTAACTCTCTGACAGGTATCACATTCAGACACGTATTTAGCAGTTTCCCTTTTCATCCTGATCCACCAAAAGTTTCGTCTAAGGTCTTGATACATTTTAGTACTGCCAGGATGAATAGAAAACTTGGACAGATGTGCTTCATCAAGGATTTGTTTACGAAGCTGATGATTCTTAGGTACAACAATACGATTGTTGAACTATAGAACCCCTTGATTATCAGTGTGGAAATATCTATATTTTGCATCTCCCTGAGATAGTTTCTGTTTGATAATTTTGATACCTTCATCATGCAATTGCAACATGATGATATTATCTTGAAGAGTAGATACAATAGATATGAGATTCAGGCTACCTTGAGGAATAATCTCCAGATTGAGTTTCCTCATCTGGTAACAGAGAGTTTCACTGAAGATTTCTATGGATAAGCAATGACAATGTGCTTTGCAGCTTAGTGCATCCGCAACCACATTAGCCTTGCCGGGATGGTAGTGTACTTCAAGATCATAGTCCTTGATCAGTTCTAACCAGCGCCTTTGCCTCATATTTAAGTCAGCTTGAGTGAAGATATATTTGAAGCTCTTATGGTCAGTGTAAATGTTATACTTAGTTCCCATAAGATGATGTCTCCAAATCTTGAGAGCATGAATAACGGCTGCTAACTCAAGATCATGAGTTTGGATAATTTTATTCATGATTCCGGAGTGCTCTGGAAGCATAAGCAATAACTCGGTTGTTTTGCATAAGCACACAACCAAGTCTGGTTCCGGAAGCATCGCAATAGACATCAAAAGGCTTGGTATTATCTGGCTGAGCTAATACTGAAGCAGTGGTTAGAAGTTTTCTCAGTGTATGAAATGCCTCTTCGCACTTATCATTCCAATGGAATTTAATCTCCTTCTTGAGTAGCTCAGTCATAGGCTTGGCTATCTTGGAGAAGTCTGGAATAAATCGTTGATAATATCCTGCCAATCCAAGAAAGCTGTGGATTTGATGGACTGAAGTTGGAGGCTTCCAATCCATAACTTCCTGAACTTTAGTTGAATCAACCAATATGCCTTTACTGGAGATAGTATGCCCCAAAAATTTCAAACTATCAAGCCAGAACTTGCATTTAGAGAATTTGGCGTAAAGGCGGTGATCACGTAGTCATTGAAGAACGACACGTAAATGATCAGCATGATCTTCTTCAGTCTTAGAGTATATCAGAATATCGTTGATGAAAACTACAACGAATTTATCAAGCTCCTGCATGAAGACTGAATTCATAAGATACATGAAGTAAGCCGGTGCATTAGTGAGTCCAAAAGATATAACCAGATATTCATAAAGTCCATATCTGGTCGAAAAAGCCGTTTTTGGAATATCACTAGGCTTGATTTTGATCTGATGATAACCAGAGCGTAGATCAATCTTAGAGAAGACTTTGGCTCCAGCTAGTTGGTCAAACAAGATGTCAATGCGGGGAAGAGGGTACTTATTTTTGATAGTGACTGCATTAAGTGGACGATAATCGACACATAGCCTTAAGCTATTGTCCTTTTTCTTTACAAATAGGGCGGGGCATCCCCAAGCTGAACCACTTGGGCGTATGAAACCCTTGTCAAGAAGATCTTGAAGTTGAATCGAAAGATGCTAAGATACTAACCCTATAACTGTCCACATGACCGTTTCAAAATTGTACAAGATTGCACTTGTGAATAACCACACTCTAGGTATCCTTATGACAACATAAGCACAAATTCTAATTTACAAACAATAGTTCAAAGATGCACGCACGTACTACATCCTCACAAACCAAAAAAAAACTGCCCAGTAATCTGGGTCTTACGTGGTTAATTACGGTGGCATAATATAGATACATCTCTTCCTATAATATCTAATCGACAAATCCTAACCGTTCAAAACCTATCGAATTGTGGTTAGCGTATCTGTAGAAAACCACAATTGTATATCGTGAACCTTTCATGCCAGCATGTCATGAAAGCGTCCCCAAACATTACTGTTCACTATAGAAACAATATTTGTACAATTACCACCGTACAGACATTGTTAACATACGTTATCAAAACAACATATTCACGGGGGTACCGCAATATGCGGGGGTATGAACAGCTATCCCCATACCCTGTGCCTAACCATATACTCCCAATATAACCAACCGAAGTTGATATATTAGCAGCATCTCAAGTAGGCCACTGCTTGAGAAACAGCGTTCGGTTCGCATCACCGATGGGAAGGCTAACTTCCCAGTTAGCTGAGGATCCTTACTTTCTTACCTCATCGTCGAAGGTGTCGTTACAAAATATAAAGTTGATTGTGCATAAATTTAAGTTTTTAACGAAAAGGTAATGCTAGAAGTTAGAGTTATATATATATATATATATACTATAGCCACCTCTAACTCCCTTATTAAACATCACCCCAGGGCTTTACGTACTAAGCACAATCCTTAACGAAACCAACGTAGTTTTGTAAAATACGTTGTTGGTCCAATTTTATACTAAAAGTATTTTTAAGGCAATTCATATCTCCGGTGTACACTTGTTAGCTCTGATAGCAGCTGTGGTAGAACCAACCTGAATTACACCGACTCAAGTGCGTTGATCCTTTCTCGAAAGGCAGTAAGGATTCAATTGCACTTCAAACGGTGTAACCCCGTGGTCTGTCGGGTAAAGTCCCGATAAAACCACCTAACTCAGGATCAAAACAAGGTACCTCACATGAAGGCGAGTCCAGAGATACAATCACCAAAAATTTTATATCACAGGCATAATATTACATTAGTATTCAAACATATATGGTAGAAAAACCTAACTAGTACGAATTTATACAAAACTGTTCAAAGTAGAGTATCTGCAACGGAAAATAAAATACAACACTACCAGACGTCGCGGAACGGATATTGAGCTAAGCCCAAGCTCAACGTCACTCGGAGGAACCTGCGTTGGCTGGGGACGGATCCCACTCCACGGACCAACCATCGGGAAGGGCATAGGGCCATGGTACATGCAGAGAAGAGTCCTCAGGGGGATTACCTGAAAAACAGTTAAATTTACAAGGCTGAGTATTCTAATACTCAGCAAGGCTTACCCGTTTCATGGTATACCTAGCCATGTAGCTAGACTATGAAGGCTCATAATGGTTTTGGGTAAAGTTTCAGCTGAAAAGCAATAAAGAGTAGGTCCATAATTTCAACTTTTAGCTTTCAGATTCTAGTTGGTTATCCATTCTAAGTAAGCAACTATAGCTACTCAAGCATGGTAGAACTTTTTAAACAAACATCATCTTTGATCATCATCAGGTTGCTCTTATTACTCTATGTGCCAAAGGGATCAAGCAGTCTCAATCTCCGCGAGAAACGGACGATTCTGAATCAAATTTCAAACCTTGCAAGGGTAAACCTAACTCACACGCTTGGAACATCCAATGATCATTCCGAAACAACCGTTTTCCTTTCATTCCGACTCGTGGATCAGTGCCACCACAAGCGACTGTAGGACCATACGCATATCCAATGTGCAGGACGTACGCCTATACGTGACTATATGACCGTACTCCTATCCGCTGTGCGGAACGTACTCCCGCACGTCGGTGCGTGTGCGAAAAACCAAATTACGAGTGGTGGGGGGTATGTCCACTCCTTGGTCCGATTGGTTACTAGGCTTACCGCTTACCCATGATTCACGGCATGTGGCTAGTACATTCAAATGCTTAACCACCGCTACCACACACTGCAACCTTATCAACTTTTATTAACACAGATGGGGTTTTTACCAATGATCATTCCGAAGCAACCGTTTGCCTTTCATTCCGACTCGTGGATCAGTGCCACCACAAGCGACTGTAGGACTATACGCACATCCAATGTGCAGGACGTACGCCTGTAGTGCGACTACATGACCGTACTCCTTTCCGCTGGCGGAACGTACTCCCGCACGTCGGTGCGTGTGCGAAAAATCAAATTACGAGTGGTGGGGCGTATGTGCACTCCTTGGGCCAATCGGTTACTAGGCTTACCGCTTACCATATTTCACAGCATGTGGCTAGTACTTTCAAACGCTTAACCACCGCTACCACACACTGCGACCTTATCAAATTTTCATCAATACAGACAGGGTTTTTGCCAAGGTCATGATTCATAATCATAACCCCGTCCGTCATCCTTATAGTGGTTGCAGGAATGTAAACATTGCAACTCCTATAAAGCTCGTGAGTGACAGGGAATCACTCGACTTCTACCGGTACTATTAGCTTAGCAGCTAGTCGGACTCAGGTTCTAGTATTCAATACATAGATTTATAGGAATATGCAACTAAGGTTTCAATACAATTCCTGGAAACTTAAATGCACAAGTAGATATACATGAATATATAAATTGCAGTGTAGTAAAAATAGCGGTTTATGTCTGGGGCTTGCCTTCACTCGTGGGGCTGGGGTCAGAGATATCAACACTAAAAGTTTCCGAACCAGGGTTCGGGGCTTCAGTTAAATCTCCGATGATGTTCCTGGGGTCTTTAGAAATATCCCCTTCTGGTTCCGGAATCAGCTAGTAATCTCCGTCAGCGAGAGTTGTCGAGTCTATATGATATGCAAATATCACAGTTGAGGGAATGCATATACTACCATTTCATTTCACGATAAAGTTGCAATCCAACAAGTTAATTAAACTTATTCTACGGGCAGTCATTTATCGAGTATTAAATTACATTACCTAATTACATCAGATAACCTACCTAGTTACTCTAATCAAACTAATGACATTAAATACATGAAAAAAATACTCTAATCTATTCATTAAACATCATTAGTTGATTTAATTAACTAAATTACTCATTCGATAAGAGTTGGGGTTATTATTTTAATTCTGATCAAATAATAAAACCCTAAGTTAGGAGTGATTACTAATGCTATAAAAATTAGTATCAATAGGTGTAATTGAAATAAGCTTATCATAAAATTTTGAGAACATTTCATACAGCATAGCAGCAGAATAATTAATTCAATCAAACCATATTTAGATCAAGAACTATTTTTCTAGTTTGATCTACTGCAAACCTAAGGATAAAAATTTTACTGGAAAAAGGTTGATATGAATCTAAGCTATTGTGATTTTTATCAAGATTTTATCCTTATAGAAATTATGCTATAAAATAAACAAAAAAATAGCATTGTGATATTAAGATCTATTTATATCAGATGTTCTATACCAGATCTTGTGCTGAAATTTTGTGAACATATTACACAACTCAAAAGTAACACTCTAATTTAATTTCATAAATTTTCATAAACTAGAACTATTATTCATGAATTATCTTTGAATCTAAGCCTAAATTCATAACTCAAGCTACTCTAGGCTACTGATATTGAAAATTTTATCATGGATTACACATGCTGCTAGAAAGTTAGAGTAAAATTTTCAGCTACAAACACTTACAGATTCACCCTGGAATAAATCCTAAAGCTTTCATCAATATAAAACAAAGACACTTAAACATCATAGCTAGGAAATAGTTCGGAGTCTACAAATTTTACATAAAGGTATACATGAGACACACATCCTATGTTTCAAATTTCAATAACAGCATAGCTATGGATCAAGAGATCTAATTAGCATACCCATTTCCTAGTATTTATTCTAATTCAAAATATTCACTTATTCAGCTCAAGGCTATAACACAAAAGTTGTAGAATTTACTTCAAGGGTTCAAACAAAACTGCTTTGACATTTTTCTGAATTTCCTACAAATTCTTACAAATTTCTAAAAATCACTGATTTGAATTAAAGGGAGGGACTGGAATCTTGTAGCAGGCCCTCAGAAAGATTTAGATCATTGCAATCGAGTCCTTGGCTCATCGGGGAAGAAGAGCCGAGACTCGCCAGCCGAATTCCGGCGACGGTGGTTGCCGGCGGCGAGGGGGAACCGGCCAGGAAGGATCAGGGGGCTAGAGCGGACCTTACTGGGGGTGATGTGAAGGTCGGAGTTGACCGGAGGGGGTGGAACGACGGTGACCCGAGGTGGCGACGATGGAGCTCGACTACGGCAACGGTGTTCCGACGTGGGGGTTCACCGGCGGTGGTCCAGAGGTTGGGGAGAAGCTCGAGGGGAGCAAGGCGGTTCGATTGAGCACCTTGGCG
Source organism: Panicum hallii (assembly GCF_002211085.1). Classification (NCBI taxonomy): domain Eukaryota; kingdom Viridiplantae; phylum Streptophyta; class Magnoliopsida; order Poales; family Poaceae; genus Panicum; species Panicum hallii. Next base: position 33,763,455 of record NC_038046.1, on the reverse strand, counting down.
AGGGTTGGGGTGGTCGGAAAGGCAGATCCCCATGGCATACCGAGGCGGCGGTGGAGAGGTCGACGGTGACGGTGATGCTCCGGTGATCAACGTCGGCGAAGGCCCTGCGCACGAGCATTGGTGAGCCATGGGTGATGCACTGCTGCATTCAATTGAGGCTAAAGGCTACGGAAAAGGGGTGACCGACAGTGACCATGATGACGGCGGAGGAGAAGAACACCGGCGAGTGTCGGGAAGGCCAAATTGAAGCTCAAATAAGTCAATTGAAGGGTGGGCGAGCTTCACAGGGTCGAGGTGAAGCTATGGGAGGGGCTGTCGTGGATCGGGAGTGGCTGGGGTGGTCTGCCCATGGTGGACAAGGGGTTCGCCGGGGAAGAGCACGGGTGGCGACGGCGTTTAGAAGCTTGGGGTGAAATGAGAATGCAAGAGAGAGCAAAATGGAGGGAGGGGGAGCTACTGAAGGTCTCGGACCAGAAAAGAAGGGTGAGGGGGAACATGCATGGGCGCTAGCCACGACGGCGGCGAGGTGGCGGCCGGGCAGTGCTCGGGCAGAGGCGGGGCGGCGTGGCGCGCGCGGAAGAAGGCTAGAGAAGAGGGGCTACGGCGGCGGCCGGCCTGGGGGCACCGCGTGGGAGCTGCCAGAGGCAGGAGGTGGCACCGGCAGAGCTGCAGCGGCGGTGGGCGGTGGCGGCCTGTGACGGCAGAGGGGGAGCAGAGGAAGAAGAAAGGGGGGGCAGGGGCTGATGTGAAATTTCAAAAATCCTAGGGTCCCCGATGTAAAACAAGATTTTCGCACTATTTTATATCCCAAATGAGAAAATGATCAAAACAAGAATTGTAGAACTTTTCAAAACCTACAACTTTTATTTGGGGTTCATATTCAAAAACGCAAAGGATAGAGCTTTATTTTAAAACCTTGGATTTAATTCAAACTTTATAAAGTTTTTGCCCTTATTAGGGTAAATTTCATGCATTTTTGGACTTAATTGCAAGTTTTATATAATGCAATGATGACTAACACTCTTACACTTTGACCCTTAGTTAAAATTGGAAGTTACATTTGTAATTCAAATATTTTGCATAAAAGGACTCATACTTTTGAAAAATTACACGTAAGTCCTTATTTCCACACATTCACTCAATTTCACTCAATTCAATACATACATTACACATTCTTTCCTAATGTGTTACAATTTTGACACCTAGGGTGTCACAAGGCCGGCCGCCGCCCTAGCCCCTCTCCTTTGGCCTTCTCGCGCGCGCGCCACGCCGCCCCGCCTCTGCCCGAGCACCGCCCGGCCGCCACCTCGCCGCCATCGTGGCTAGCGCCCGTGCATGTTTCCCCCCCCACTCACCCTTCTTTTCTGGTCCAAGACCTTCAGTAGCTCCCCCTCCCTCCATTTTGCTCCCTCTTGCATTCTCATTTCACCCCGAGCTTCTGAACGCCGTCGCCGCCCGTGTTCTTCTCCGGCGAACCCCCTGTCCACCGTGGGCAGAGTACCCCCAGCCTCTCTCGATCCACGACAGCCCCTCCCATAGCTTCACCTCGACCCTGTGACGCTCGCCCACCCTTCAATCGACTTCTTTGAGCTTCAGTTTGGCCTTCCCGACACTCGCCGGTGTTCTTCTCCTTCGCCGTCATTACGGTCACCGTCAGTCACCCCTTTTCCGTAGCCTTTAGCCTCAATTGAATGCAGTCGTGCATCACCCATGGCTCACCGATGCTCGTGCGCAGGGCCTTCGCCAACGTTGATCGTCGAAGCATCACCGTCGCCGTCGACCTCTCCGCCGCCACCTCGGTCTGCCGTGGGGATCTGCCTTTCCGACCACCCCAACCCTCGCCAAGGTGCTCAATCGAACCGCCTTGCTCCCCTCGAGCTTCTCCCCAACCTTTGGACCGCCGTCAGTGAACCCCCTCACCGGAACACCGCCGTCGTAACCGCTCAGCCTCTGTCTCGCCCAGCCAGGGACCCAATTGCAAAGATTTTAATCTTTGCAGGGTCCCATCTGAAAGTTCTCAGCCCTTGTTTCAATTCAAATTAGTGATCTTTAGAAATTTATAAGAATTTGTAGAAAATTCAGAAAAATGTCAAACTAGTTTTATTTGAATCCTTGAAGTAAACTCTACAACTTTTGTGTTATAGCCTTGAGCTGAATAAGTGAATATTTTGAATTAGAATAAATATTAGGAAATAGGTGTGCTAATTAGATCTCTTGATCCATAGCCATGCTGTTATTAAAATTTGAAACATAGGATATGTGTCTCATGTATAGCTTTACATAAAACTTGTAGACTTAGAACTGTTTCCTAGCTATGATGTTTAAGTGTCTTTGTTTTATATTGATGAAAAATTTAGAATTTATTCAAGGGTGAATCCGTTAGTGTTTGTAGCTGAAAAGTTTACTCTAAATTTCTTTCAGCATGTGTAATCCATGATAAAATTTTGAATATCAGTAGCATAGAGTAGCTTGAGTTATGAATTTAGGCTTAGATTCAAAGATAATTCATGAATAATAGTTCTAGTTTATGAAAATTTATGAAATTAAATTAGAGTGTTACTTTTGCGTAGCGTAACATGTTCACGAAATTGTAGCACAAGATCTAGTGTAGAACTTCTGATATAAATAGATCTTAATATAATAGTGCTGTTTTTGTTTATTTTTGTAGCGCCGTTTGTGTAACGATAAAATCTTGATAAATTTGCAGTAGCTTAGATACAGACCAACTTGTCCCTAGTAAACATTTCAACTTCATTGCTGCAGTAGTTCGATCTGTAAAAATAATTCATGTGTTATGTATGTTTTAGTTACAACATTTGTTATGAGTTATCTACTAAATAAAATATTCTAAAAATTTCGGGATAAGATTATTTCAATTAGATCTATTTATACTAATTTTTATAGCATTAGTAATCACTCCTAACTTAGGGTTTTATTATTTGACCAAGAATTAAAATAATAACCCCAACTCTTATTGAATGAGTAATTTAGTTAATTAAATCAAGTAATGATGTTTAATGAATATATTAGAGTCTTTTCCATGTGTTTAATGTCATTAGTTTGATTATTTAGAGTAACTAGGTAGGTTATCTGATGAAATTAGGTAATGTAATTTAATACTTGATAAATGACTGCCCGTAGAAGAAATTTAATTAACTTGTTGGATTGCAACTTTATCATGAAATGAAATGAAAGTGTATGCATTCCCTAAAGTATAATATTTGCATATCATGTAGACTTGACAACTCTCGCTGACGGAAATTATCAGCTAATTCCGGAACCAGAAGAAGGAATTTCTGAAGACCCTGGGAACGTCACCGGAGATTTAACTGAAGCCCCGAACCCCGGTTCGGAAAGTTTTAGTGTTGACATCTCTAACCCTAGCCCCGCCAGCGAAGCCAAGCCCCGAACATAAATCTTATTTTCATACACTGCAATTTAAATATTAATTTATTGTACTGATGCATCTAAGTTCTTAGGAGTTGTATGGAAACCCTAGTTGCACATTCCTAGAATCCTATGTACTGTATATTAGAACCTGAGCCCCAGTAGCTGCTATGCTAATAAGACCGGTAGAAGTCGAGTGATTGCCTGTCACTTGCGAGTTGTATAGGAGTTGCAATATTTACATTCTTGCAATCACTATAAGGATAACGAACGGGGTTGTGATTATGATTCATGACCTTGGTAAAAACCCCGTCTGTGTTAATAAAAGTTGATAAGGTTGCAGTGTGTGGTAGCGGTGGTTAAGCATTTGAATGTACTAGCCACATGCCGTGAATCATGGGTTGTGATTATGATTCATGACCTTGGTAAAAACCCCGTCTGTGTTAATAAAAGTGTGTGGTAGCGGTGGTTAAGCGTTTGAATGTACTAGCCACATGTCGTGAATCATGGGTAAGCGGTAAGCCTAGTAACCAATCGGACCAAGGAGTGAACATACCCCCCACCACTCATAATTTGGTTTTTCGCACACGCACCGACGTGCGGGAGTACGTTCCGCACAGCGGACAGGAGTACGGTCATATAGTCACGTATAGGCGTACGTCCTGCACATTGGATGTGCGTATGGTCCTACAGTCGCTTGTGGTGGCACTGATCCACGAGTCGGAATGAAAGGCAAACGGTTGCTTCGGAATGATCATTGGATGTTCCAAGCGTGTGAGTTAGGTTTACCCTTGCAAGGTTTGAAATTCGATTCAGAATCGTCCGCTTCTCGCGGAGATTGAGACTGCTTGATCCCTTTGCCACATAGAGTAATAAGAGTAACCTTATGATGATCACAGATGATGTTTGTTTAGAAAATTTCCACCATGCTTGAGTAGCTATAGTTGCTTACTTAGAATGGATAACCAACTAGAACCTGAAAGCTAAAAGTTGAAATTAAGGATCTACTCTTTATTGCTTTTCAGCTGAAACTATACCCAGAACCATTACAAGCCTTCATAGTCTAGCTACATGGCTAAGTATACCATGAAACGGGTAAGCCTTGCTGAGTATTAGAATACTCAGCCTTGCAATGTGACTTTTGTTTCAGGTAATCCCCCTAAGGACTCTGCTCTGCCTATGCCCTAGCCCTATGCTCTTCCCGATGGTTGGTCCGTGGAATGGGATCCGTCCCCGACCAACACAGGTCCCTCCGAGTGATGTTGGGCTTGGGCTCAGCTCGACATCCGTCCTGCGACGTATGATAGTATCATGTTTTATTTCTGCTGCAGATACCCTAATTTTTCTTAGTTTTGTATAAATTCGTACTAGTTAGGTCTTACTACTGTCCTTGAAACTTATGTAATATTATGCTTGTAGTATAAACTCTTATGGGTACTTGTATTTCTGGACTCGCCTTCGTGCGAGGTACCTTGAGTCAATCCGGTGATATGTGGTTTATCGGGACTTTACCCGACAGGCCAAGGGATTACACCGTTTGAAGTGCGGATGAGCCTGTGTAGCCTGATGAGAAAGGATCAGCGCACTTGAGTCGGTGTAATTCAGGTTGGTTCTGTCACAATAGAGATTGCAGAAAGATAAACAATTAACTCCTATATCGCGCAAATGACAGAAAATCACTCGACTTCTGCCAGTCCTATTAGCAGAGCATCTATTCGGTAAGGACTCAGAAAAACATTACATAGGTTCCTAAGTTTCATGCATCTAGGTTTCCATTACAACTCCTAAAACTTAATGCACAATATAGATATATAACATAATGAGTGCATAATTTGAAAAACTGGGTTATGCACCGGGGCTTGCCTTCTTGGGTGGGGCTAGGGTCAGAAATGTCAACAACTTCCGAACTTTGGTTCGGGGCTTCAGTAAGATCCTCGGCGACGTTCACTTGGTCTTCAGATATATCCTGCTCGAATTCCGGGACCAATTCGTAGGTTCTGTCTTTAAGCGTCGTCGATTCTACATGATATGCAATGATTTGAATTAAGTGATTATTAAGTCAATAACTTTCCTTCACGATAAGTTTGGAATCCAACAATTCACATTCAAAACATCACAAAGCAAAGGATTTGAATTCTAAGAATTCAAATTTATTTATTATACATTAATCCAATTAACTCTACTAATATCATAAATAATTTCTATAACTTCAAACATAAGAGAATTGAGGTTAAGAATTTAACTACGCACACTTGAAGTTGATACAAAGCGTCTGTTAATTTCTTATTTTTAAACCTAGCAGGTTAGTGGTACAAAAATGAACAAATTCAAACTTAAGTTAAAAAGTTTTATTTTCAGTTTGAAATCTATAGAGGCTCTGGCTTTGAATTTTGGTGAGTGTGTTTACTTCTATCAGATGAGCTTACCATAAATTTTTCATAAATTTTTGAAAGCAGAAACTAAGTTATTTGAATTAAATTCAAATTTCAAGTTTAAATCAAAATCTTAAGTTAAACAGTGCTATAAAATTATTCAAAATTTACTATGAATTACTCAACATCAGAACAACACATGGTAAAAAAAATCTAAGCATGAAAGCATCAGTAACATGCTTGAATAAATTTACTTCATTTCAAGCTTACTTTGCACAAATTTAAATGGGTTCAAGTTAGAGTGCAATACTGATGGTGAAATTTATACATAAGTTCACTTATATCACATATAAGTTGCATACCAAAAATTACATGAAATAAAGCTAACATGTAAAAGATACCGAAAAGATTCACTTTTGATAGAATTTAAAATAGAACTTAAGTTTCAAACTAAACTTTAGTAACAAAAGTTGTAGAACTAAACTCCTAGAGTATAACGGAAGTGGTTTGACCATTTTTTAATTTTTCTACAAATTTCTATCCATTTTCAAAGCTGGCTGATTTGAATTGAGGGGTACTGATATTTTTGCAGAAAAGACCCTAGAAAGAAAAGAAGACTTGCAATTGGGTCCCTCGTCGGTTTGAACAGAGGGACAGCACGACTGCGATCAAATTCCGGCGAGGAGGCTCACCAGTGGTAAGGGGGAAGTGGGGGAAAAGGTTTGGGAGCTCACGGCGGACTCGGGGGTGGCAGGAACCGAAGAAAGAAGGTGCAGAGACGGCGGTTCGACGGAGGACCGAGTCGGCGCAGCGAGGTTCCTAGGCGGTGGCGGCATTCCGGCGGCCGGAGTGTGGGAAGGCGACGGAAAAGTGGCCAGGAAGCTTCTACGCATAGATGTGGTGCTGGTGGTGAGCTCGGTGAGGGTCAAAAGGGGGCGAAGCGTCGGGACGATGGTGAGGCCGAGCGGCGGCGGTCGACAGGACTGTCGGCGCGGTGTTCTGGTTGCGTGAGTGCGAGGGGATGGAGAAGAGTTGGCCAGGAAGCTTTAGTGGGATGTAGTGGTGCCGATGGAGCACGGGATTGCGGGTGTGGGGCGGCGGAGGTGGCTGATGGCGGTGAGAAGAGACTGCGGCGGAGGTCCGGCGGTGGTGCCGAGCGGAGAAGAAGAAGAGGGGCGAAAATGCGGGCGTGTGAGAGGATAAAAGAAGTCGAGGAGGGCTCCTGGACGCGCTGCGAAACCAAGAAGAGGCACGGGCGAGCTGGAGCAGCTGCTGGCGGTTGGCGGCACACGTGGCGGCTGCGGGCGACGGCGGCGCGACATGGCAGGGCGGGGAAAAGCCAGTGGGGGTCGGGCGAGAGGCGAGCGGGCGAGTGAGCTAGAGGGCCAGGTGGTGCGGGTAGGGCGGCGAGGGGCAGCTGGCAGCCTGGGAGATCGCTGGCGAGGGGCGGCAGGCAGCGCAGCAGAGCAACAGAGAGGGAGAGGAGAGAGAGGAAGCCGACGGGAACTTGTTCACAATTTTTCAAAAGTTCAAGGGGTTCACTGTAAAGTAAGATTTTCTTTCAAACCATATCCTAAATGAAAATATGCTCAAAAGCAAAAGTGTAGGGTTTAAAAGGAACTACAACTTTGCTTTAAGGGTGAGCTTCAAAAGAGTTAGGGTTTTGAAACTATTTTAAAATCTGACAAACTATCCAATTTCAAATAAAATCTATTTAAAATTCACATTCCAATTGAAACCTTAGGCTAAATTTACTTCTTACAGTGGTTTAAAAGTAAATACTTTCTTTTTCAAAACTAACCTTCATACAATTTGAAATTACCTTTCATTCAAACACATTTAGCAAAAGAATCCTAATTTTTCTATAATTATAAAAACATCCTTTAACTTGCATTTAGGTTTTAAACACATTCACAAAAACAAACATAACTTTACACTAAATCTAGTGTGTGTTAGCTCCCAGATACCTTAGATGTCACAATCCCCACGGACCATCGCACCGCCGTTGTCCCCGCCGAGGCCGAGCGAGTCAAGAGTGGCAAGCGGCGCTTGTCCCACCGCCTCCATGTGCCTCCAACATCTAGACCTACCTCCGCACCCTGGAGGTACGCCCTGCTCCACTCTCCTCCCCGTCCCTATCTATTCGATCTCCATCTTGTCTCCTTCCAACCCGCATCTCCACCACCACTGTCGCCTCGCCACTGCCGATGGCCCGCCTCCTCGCGTAGACCCTAACCCTTGCCCGCCCCTCCCCCTCCCCCTCCACCACTGCCGTGTTCGCCTCCCTCCTCGGCCTCGCCACCAAGGTAGATGTCATCGAGATCGACTCCACCGAGGAGGACGCCGCGGCCCCCGGGTCCCCCGCCGCTTCCCCATCAGTCGAGGTGGTGGGGATCCATTCATCCGGTGCCTGGAGGAGGCCATCCATGGCGTCATGGTGCGGCACACCACCCCCGATTGGTTCCCCTTCGTGCTCATCCTTCGGCGGCTAAATTCACAAGAGTTTTGGGAGAAAAACCACACCTCCTGCCATAGAACCTCCGCCAGCCCCCTATGTTCATATGTCAAATTTGCTGCCCTTCAGAATTAACCAGCTAATCTTTCATTTTGCAGTGATCATGACATGCTTAATTCTTGAAACTGGATAGTTGCATGTATTAACCAGCTAATCTTTACTTTTTTAGGTCCCAAGTGAACTTAATAAATATATATTGTCCATTGTGGAGGGATCTTGTTTTGCAGTAAGATAACTTCTATATTGTGCTATTTTTCTAATGCTCTGTGAACAAATGCTCTTTGAACAGAGATAAGCTCGGTGATGGACTGATGGATGCTTGTTGCAGATCTCTGCTTGTGTTTGTAATGGCTTCTTCACGTAGCTGTTTGCCTGTTCCAGTGGCCATTACAAAGAGTTATGCTGAGTGTCATTCTTGGTTTTTGGAGTTGATAGAAGCCATGGCTCAAATTTTCAAGCTCCTGTGGCAACTCAGGTTAGCACATTTCCCTCCTTCTATTCTTCTATGTTCGAATTTTCTTTTTGTTTCTCTAAGTCATATACACATGATCAAATAACATGCATTAGGGGTTGCAGAATTACTGAAAAGTCAAACCAAATGTGTGAACAAAGAGCAAATCAACAAAGAACAGGTAACACCTTTTCAAGTAAAATTGATCTGGCAGGAAAATATTGTGTAATCTAAATAGCTTAAAAAATACACGTACCCATTTAGATACGACCCTTCAGGAAGTTAACCAGTTTATAGAACAACACTGTACTATTTCAAAAGTTATGCAAACTCTGAACTTTGTCAATGCTTGCCTGTGTTCAGTAATCTTTCATGAAGCTGTCTTTTTCATGTCTTAAGTAATCATCAGAATATAAACCAATGAGTTTACATTCTGATAAAGTTTGCCTGTGTTACTCCTCAACAGCATTAAAAGTGTTAAATGAATCTAATTACTTGCATAAAAGTGTTAAATGAATCTAATTACTTGCATGTCTTTGTCAGTATAAAAAAATAAATCCTGAATCAATGTAATCATCCCTGAAAAAACAAATGAGTGAATTTATCACATATTTGAGATACTTGGATCCACCACTGCAGCAGCCAGCAGGTCAAGTGCGCTGGCCTGCGCACCCTCACCGTCATTTCCCTACGGCAGAGAAATTGGGCATTCGCGTGACCCCAGGTTCCTTCTACTTTCATATGACTCATAGTGATTAGCTTCTATGTTCCTCGAGCTTTTTTCCTGTGGAATATGGTTAAACTTATGTCTTTTTTTTTATTGAAACCTTTAATGTTCTGCTTCAGATTGAGGAGCCGATAACACCCTGAAGCCAGGAACAATGCCCTGAAAGTTGCTATTGTGTCCTCTACAACAAGCGGACCCGCCACAGTAAGACCGCATCATCCCTTTTCTCTTCAGCTCCAGTATATATAATAAAGACCATATTCTGTTTTGAGAGGTGATGATATATATTCTGTTTTGAGACCAGCAAGAGATTTGCTCGGAGATGCACTCAATATAGATGTGCGGGAGTAGAGAGAGGAGCCAGAGGAAAAGGAGGGAGTAATTGAGTTCATCAGAGATATGGTCGAGCCGGCACCAAGCAGAGCTGTTGGCTCATCCTGGTAGCTTGGCTCTCATGTGTCGGCGCAGAAGACAGTGCGAAAGGGCAGTGGCTGATGGACTCTAGGAAGGAGTGAGGGAGCTACATTGGAGAGATTAGAGTGCCTGGCCATGCCTAGAGGAGCTTTCAGCTCTGGTTGGCAGGGAAATAGAAAGATTAGAGAGGGAGGGAGAACAATTGCCCGTTCACTCTAATTTAATTAGTACAGCTCTTGGATAGCCAAGTGACCAAAATTGTGTATACTTAGCCTTGTCCTTTCTAAATTATGTAGCTAACTAGCTCTAGAATTGTAGTCTGCTTGTAGGACTAAATAGAAATACGATATACAGCCCAGTTCCTACTGAATTGAAAGGAGATTGTCCGATGATTCTACGAAACAAAAGTTTGTACCTTACTAAGTGGAATATAATTGGATAGTAAAGTAGTAATATCTATGATTATCAGTAGAGTTAGAGAATTCTTTGAGCTCATACGAAGTACCACTGCATAAAGTAGTAATATCTATATTCGAGTTCAGATCGCAAGTAGGTACAGCTCGCAATATGGGATGAACAGCTTAAGTTGTGTAGGTACAGCTTTCATTGACTTTTTTACTTGTGGTTTCTGCTAGCGTTTGATGTCTTATGAGCTGTGTTCAGTGTGATAGCATTTAGTTTCAGAGTTGATCAAATCGATTTGAGAGATGCACATATATGGTGTATGCAAAATACTTTAATTCATAGAATGCTATCATTTTCAGTAAATAGTTTGAAGCTGGTTCCTTATTTTCTTCTTCGACAGATTATTGGTCATTTTATCTCTTGTATCCAGTTCAGAATCTATTGATGGCGAGGAGGTGAAGGAGGAGAGCTCTCTAATGTAGTAAGAGGGTATCTTTTCTTTGCTGATTTGTGAGTTCGTATAAAAAATTTTGTAATGTGATTTTGGTTTGTTTTCCTGAGCTCCATCTGGACAATAATTTGAGCTGTGATTTCTTAAAAGAGTTTACTTATATGCTAGACAAATATATGTAAGTAGTATAGAGTTTAATTAATTTACATTGAGATTCAACTGTCAAAACATTTTATTATTTGACTTTTTGTTCCCATCTCTGATGGTAGTCTGTTCTCTCCATATATGAACTTTGATGCCAACATGTAGTCTACTGTAACGTTGCTGACATTGACAAATGGCTTGAAAGTTGAAGGTATTTACAAATATTTCATGATGAAGATTATTGACGCTAATAGAGAGAATTTGTTTCTCCCGTAGCAACGCATGGTCACATACACCTAGTATATACTACTAAAAGAGGCAAAGGCCACAATTTTTACCATCAGCTACGCTTGGCGCGTCGTACGTCGCCCCCACCAGCCGTCGTATGTGGGCCCCCCTCCCCGTTTCAAAAAACCGATAATCTTGGCTCCCTTCCGTACCCTATAAGCCAAAACCCTGCATCATCGCGCCGCCGCTCGGTCCCTAGCGTCCTACGTCGTCCTGTGCTGGCCTAGCGAGGCCACCGTCGCCGGCTTCTACGGCCTCCGTTGCCCCGTGTCACCGGCGCCTCGTCGCGCCGCCGCTCCGTCCCCGAACCATCGCCGGCTTCTACGGGCTCCGTCGCTGGCCTTCTACGGCCACTGAAGCCGGCGTCCTACGTCGCCCCGTCGCTGGCGTAGCAAGGCCACCATCGCCGAAGCCGCCTCCTCTTCTGCCTCGTGCTGCCACCGCAACCCCTATCTCTGTCGTCCTCGCTCTGTGGTGGGGTTCGTACCGCCATGGATGTGTCCCTCCTCCTTGGTTGAGGCACCACCATGATCCCAAGTAGCTCCCCCCCCCCCCCCCCCCCATCTCCCCCTCAAGCTCGAGCATCCCTGAGGTATCTATTCTTCCTCGGCATGGATCGTCCGCAGGGCGTGCACCGTGCCCCAATACCTGTCCAGAGCCGTTGTGCGCCATGAGCCTGACCTTGATGATGTTGAATGGCCCTGTCCAGAGCGGCCCAATGGCGGTGGCGAGGAACCCGGACTCCATCGACTGGGAGACGAGGAGCGCCTTGCTGTCCCCGTCGCTTGCCCCATAGCGCCGTGTCGAGCCTGCTCTTGCACGTGAACATGGCGGCCTGATTGGTGCAGTTGCTCAGGACGGTGGGTAGCGCGCCCGCCCACATCCCGCGGAGGCCTTCCTCGCGGACAACGGCGCGCGCTCAGTGGACTGGCCCCGGTACCTCAACGGCATGCCCGGGCCGAGGCCCGAGACAGCCCCATTGCTGCTGCAGCCGGATCTTGACGACCTTGAAGGGGGTGACGACGAGGAGCGCCTCTGCGCTGCGCCGCAGGCGGGCGCCTAGGCCGGAAGTGAAGAGCGCCGCCGTGGAGAGAGCGCCGGTGGTGGGGTCCTGGAGCAGGGATCTTGCGGAGCGCGGCGTGAGGAGGTGCGTGACCACGCTCTCGCGGGTGCAATCGTGGCGCCGCGCACGGTCCAGCTGCAGCCGCGTCTTCACCACGCCCGCCGGCTGCAGGCAGCACGCCTCCCAGGAACTCGTAGCCCCCATCTCCTCCTCAAGCGCGAGCATCCCTGAGGTATCTATTCCATCCTCTCCATTTGTATACAGATTAGTTCAGTTACTTCAGCACATCATGTTGGTTGCACCTAATTTCTGCATAGTGGCCAGCAGCGCCCTGCTCGAGCTCTGCTCATCTCCGATGTCCTCCTCTGCTTGCTTTCTTAGATCAGTAAATACTAAATAGTATATTCCAAGATATGGATGGATTCTAACATGCACACTAGATGTTTGATAGAATGTTTATGAGAGATGGGTGATTATTTTTCCACTAATATGCCTTATTTCTTTCAACCTAGAAACTGTATGACATATTTTATTCGTGGTCATTGAGGTTGCCTATGCAAGCATAAAAAAGGTCAGGGACAAGAACACAAATGTTACTACAAAAGGCTACACCTTGACATGTAATTGTCAGTTTTTTCTCTTTTAAGCTCTAGGGCATACATGATAGCTCTAATTTATGTATGCAGCAACACACACACACACACACAGATAGTAGCATAACACGCAGAGCAAATATCATGCTCAATTTGTTGAATAACAATGGTCTTAGCTAAATGATTAGTTGCTTTAGCTGAAGAGAGTATACTACTACTTTTGGAAACTTAACAACAAACGAATAAAACATAGTGTTATCACATTGTGGCTCCGTATATCAACTATCCAATATATCACTAACTCATTGTCACAAAGGGAGGTTGTTGTCGGTCAAAACCCACCGGAGCCACCGGCAACACGAGGAGCCGGGACGCTCCCGGGACTGCTGGTGGGCCCCGGTCTCTCGGTCAACGGCCCAGGATCCGGCACACGACCTAGCGTCTGGGTTGCTAGGCATGCCACCTGACCTTATACTTGATCAGGAAGGTGTAGAAATGATTTCAGTTAGTTTCCTGCATGCACAGACACGTTTAAATATTAGTCCGAGCCGTGATCAGCTCATCGGGTGATCCCTGATATCGGCTGTAAAGAGCCGATTGTCTTCCAATATCAGATCGGATCTAAGTATTTAAACAAAGTGCATATATTCGATGGTAATATAAACTTGCTCTGTAATCAATAAGCTAATTCAATCTACGACGGTTAAGCTTTCACCGCATAACCGGAACATCCTACGCGTAGCTAAGTCTAACAAATACGAAAGATAACAGAATATCAACCTAATCAGAGGTCTAAAAACTAACAGAAAGCCGATTCCCGAAACAATCCTGTCAGACCCTGGACTACGGGACTGTGTACATAACGTAGTTCATACCGGAATAGGGGATAGGACATGTCCTATACCTTATCTATGTTGTACTCTACTCGCATGCGAAGTAGAACTAGACGATACAGAAGAAAGCTACTCGAGTTGTACTCGAGTACGATTTCTAAGCTAGTGTCAGACTAGGATTCATGTAACCCTGTCCTCCCGGATATATAAGAGCGGGTAGGGACCCCCTCAAAACAACATCAACATCCAAGGCAATACAAACCACCAAACAGGACGTAGGGTATTACGCACATCGCGGCCCGAACTTGTCTAAACCTTGTGTTGCTTGCACCTTCCACCTTCGATTTCCTGATCTCGGCGTCACCCTACGTAAAACTTACCACCTCGAGTATACCCCTCGGTGGGTAGGCGGTAAAACACCGACAGCTGGTGCGCCAGGTAGGGGTGCGCATCGAAGATCCACCGGCGAACTCGATGGCATCGTTCAAGTTCACCAGTGTCGTGCCCCCCCAGGGCACGACGTTCGTTTTCGGCTCGTGGGTCTGCATCGCAGACGGCACGGGCGATTTTCATCGATTCACCATCGACGTCATGAAGCCGAAGTCTCTAGCAGCAAGTTTTCATAGCGAGCTCGACGAGTTCGTTGACAATCTCGATGACTTGTCGACCCATGGCTCCACCAGGAAGACCGAGGAGGAGTCCGTTTTCAACGCGACTCCGCCCCGCGCTGCAACAACCACACTCGGATCAGACTCGTTCCAATTTGAGGACTTGCGTAGCCGATCACGACTCGGTCTACGCAATTCGGCCACTGAACTTCAGGAGGCCAACAATTCTGAGTCCCTCTCCGCATTGGAAAAGGACTTGGACTATTTACTCCAAATCGGAAAACCCGAAGCCACCGCACGTCGGGGGGCTGTGGGTTGCCTTGGTGACAACGGTCTGATGATCACCTCCACTCCAGAAGGATGTTTCATGCATTGGAAAAGCATGAAACTCTCCGATCTACTCGAAGACGAAGACCTACTCGTGGCACACCTCGAGCCCTTACCTTTTCAGGAGGGCAAGCCATTAACCACCATGGCAGAAGAATCGACCGAGCTAGTCGAAGCCAGCTCCGACGAGCTCATATCACACCAAGTGCTGATGGCGGAAGAGGGCGAGGACGATGACATCTCACCCAACGAAGCACTTGACATGATATCCGAAGACGAGGCCACAACCAACGCTGGCGATGAAAACGACACCGAGCGTGAGGCACGAAGGGCCAGGAATAGAGCACGTGCAGTCCGGCGAAGCAGGGTCAACGAGCGCATGCGGTCTATGCATCATGAGCTAGACGCTGAATTCACCGCCGTGAGCGAGCGGGGCTTCAGAACCCCCGTGGCTAACATCGCCAGGGTAACTGCCATACTCGAACGCAGCAATGATCCAAACCTGCGCCAAGCTCTTCGCTACGCGCAGAGGGCATGGATTCAGCTCGATCAACAAAACCCGGTGTCTGCCATCGGAGAAGAACACATGGGCGAAAGCCGTATCCAGCCTAACAGTCGAACAGCAGGCGGCCGCCCTCGACCTCAGCGGAGCAATAACAACGACAACGCTCGCGGGAGTCAGGCCACTGGCGGGAGGCAGCAGCCACATCTAGGAGGCAACCCACGACAGCCCAATCATCGGAATCCTCTAGAAGACCTGCGCCAGAGAATCAATGAAGGACGCGATGCATGATCCATAATTGATTCCAGACGCAGAGAGCGTGAAGTAGCCGATCCAGAGGGTACTGACTGCAGTGATTGCTTTCCAGCATTCACAACACGGTTCAGCAGTTACAAGTACCCTGAGGGCTCCTCAGCAATGGCTTCGATGTTACTCCACCGCCATAGAAGTCACAGGAGGCTCCAACATCACCAAGGTCATCTACTTCCTGATGGCTTTGGACCCTGCGCCGCTCACTTGGCTGGAGAGCCTCAGGAACAACTCGATTAACTTTTGGGAGCGGCTCAAGAAAGTCTTCATCAACAACTTCCAGGGGGCGATCGCCCGCGCAGGTACTCGTCATGACCTTACTTAATGCAAACAGGAACGCAACGAGCTCCTACGGTCATACACACGCCGTTTCTTTGACGTGCGAGCCACCATTGCGAACATCTCGGAAGAGGACATCATCGACTGCTTCTACAATGGCCTCACCGACCCAGGCATCTATAGAGACTTTGGGTAGAACAGACCAAAAACTATTGCAGGACTTCGTGACATGATCCACGATTGGTCCGAGCAAGAGGAAAGGATGCGTGAGCGGTTCCCGAGGTGCAATGATAACAACCTGAGGTGCACAAATGACAATCGTACCGACAAGAGCCAGTGGGACTACTCGGGTCCATCCCGAAAGCGCAAGCCAGACAACCTCGTCGCGGCTGTGGATCGTCCTTGGTGAGGCAGGAAGACAACGACGCAGGAGGAGTTCGAAAAACTCCTACAGAAGAAATGCCCATGGCATCCAGGTGCTAATCATGCGGCAATTGATTGCTACCACCTCCGGAGGACATTCAGTAATCCTAGTAGCAACAAGAAGAACAAGCCAGCGGATAAAGAGCCCGAAGAGGACGACCAAGGGGACAAATCACACAACGCGAAGTTCCAAGATGCCTCCAAAACCATCAACGTCATCTTCGGAGGTGACGAAGAGATTAGTTCTAGGAGGGAACAGAAACTGCTTCTCCGAGAAATCATGTCCATCGAGCCGGCAGTACCACGACCACTCCGGTGGTCGGAGGTCCCCATCTCATTCTCGCGAGACGATCAATGGACTAGCTTTTCGGAGCCCGGCAAATTTCCCCTGGTCCTGGACCCGGTGGTGGCAGAGGTCAAGCTCACCAGAGTACTCATCGACGGCGGAAGCGGTCTTAACCTCATCTTCGCCAGCACGTTGAGGAAGATGGGCTTGGACTTGACGGACATGCTCGTCCCAAGCAAGTCTCCCTTCTACGGCATTGTCCCAGGCAACGCAGCGCATCCACTTGGCACGGTGGTCCTCCCAGTCACCTTCGGCACGAGGGAGAACTACCGTACCGAGTTCATCAAATTCAAAGTTGCCAACTTCGAATCTTCATATCATGCCATACTAGGCAGGCCAGCACTGGCCAAATTTATGGCAGTGCTGCATTATGTTTATTTACTTCTCAAGATGCCAGGATGAAGTGGGGTACTCACTCTCTGAGCGACTTGAAGAAGTCGTATGACTGCAACCAGGAGGCCATCCAGTATGCTTCGACTACGCGTGTGCTAGATGCTTTAGGAGAAGTACTCGCGGCCGCGCAACAACTCTCCCAAGCCGGGCTGGAAATCCCGACGAGGAAGGCCAGCAAGTCGAGCATCCAGTCGACCGGCGACGTGGCCCTCAAGACGATCCAGCTCCAGGAGGGTGACTCATCTAAGACCACTGTCATCGGTGCAGGCTTAGATGAGAAATAGGAAATCGCGCTCGTCAGTTTCCTTCGGGCTAACCAAGACATATTTGCGTGGAAACCAGCGGATATGCCAGGGGTGCCCAGGGAACTGATCGAGCATTGTCTAAATGTACACGTACAAGCTGTGCCCAAAAAGCAACGCCTTCGCAGGTTTTCTCAAGACAAATGCGAGGCAATCAAAAGGGAAATAGCTAAACTCCTCCCGGCTGGCTTCATTAAAGAAGTAATCCATCCAGAATGGGTAGCTAATCCTATCCTTGTAAAGAAAAAGAACAATGAATGGAGAATATGTGTTGACTACACCGATCTCAATAAGCATTGCCTAAAGGACCACTTCGGGCTACCGTGCATCGATCAAGTCGTCGACTCGACGGCGGGTTGTATACTCCTTTGTTTCCTTGACTGCTATTCGGGGTACCACCAGATCGCGCTCAAGGAGGAAGATCAAATAAAGACCGCGTTTATCACCCCGTTCGGGACATATGCCTACAAAACCATGTCCTTTGGGTTGAAAAATGCAGGTGCAACCTATCAACACGCAATTCAAATGTGCTTCGCTGATCAGCTACATCGGAATGTCAAGGCCTATGTGGATGACGTGGTCATCAAGACCAGGAATCCCGAGGACTTGATCGCAGACTTGGAAGAAACGTTCAACAGCTTACGAAGGTTCCGATGGAAGCTCAACCCAACAAAGTGCATTTTTGGAGTACCGTCAGGGAAATTGCTCGGGTTCATTGTCAGCAACCGGGGAATTGAAGCCAATCCTGTGAAGATCGAGGCCATCATTGACATGGAGGCTCCAGCCACAATCAAGGATGTGCAGAAGCTAACAGGATGTATGGCAGCACTGAACAGGTTCATCTCCCGACTCGGGGAGAGAGGACTACCCTTCTTCAAACTCCTGAAACGCCAAGACAAGTTCCAGTGGACGGAAGAGGCCGAGCGGGCCCTGCAGGATTTGAAACAACACCTACAGTCACCCCCGGTCCTTACAGCACCACTGCCGGGAGAAGACCTACTACTCTATATTGCGGCGACAACTCATGTCGTCAGCAGTGCCATTGTAGTCGAGCGCAGCGAGGAGGGCCATGCGTTTGGAGTGCAGAGGCCCATGTACTTCATCAGCGAGGTACTCTCCGAATCTAAGGTACGATACCCGGTAGTTCAGAAACTTCTATATGCAATACTGATCACATCACGAAAGTTGCGCCATTATTTCGATGAGTACAAGATCACTGTGATTACGGATTTTCCGTTGGCGGATATTCTACACAATTAAGATGCCACGGGACGTATATCAAAGTGGACAGTGGAACTGGGGGCTCTGTCAATCGACTTCAAGCCACGCACTGCAATCAAGTCTCAAGCTCTAGTCGATTTTATGGCTGAGTGGAGAGAGAACCAAATTTCAACTCCAGTCGACAAGCCAGAGCACTGGACCATGTATTTCGATGGATCTCTTAAGCTCGATGGTGGAGGTGCTGGAGTCTTATTTATCTCCCCGAAAGGCGAACAACTGAAGTATGTCCTCCAGATCCTTTTGGAGGTATCCAACGACGAAGTCGAGTATGAAGCCTTGCTTCATGGATTGCGTTTGGTGATATCACTAGGCACCAAGCGACTACTTGCATACGACGATTCACTTCTTGTCATTCAGCAAGTCAACAAAGAGCGGGACTGCAACAAGGAGACAATGGATGCCTACGTACAAAAAGTGCGCAAGCTGGAAAATAAATTTTCCGTACTGGAGGTTCATTACGTGATACGGGAACACAATGTTGGCGCAGATATACTATCCAACCTAGGATCCACCCATGCACAAGTTCCAACAGGAGTTTTTATACAGGAGCTGAAGCAGCCATCCATCAAGCCCTCACCTCAGATAACCACTGATACCGGCCTTCTGAAGCCCGATCGGGAGGTTATGATGCTCGGAGAGGACTGGAGAGAAACTTACTTTGACTTCATCCGGGACCAAAGACTGCCAGCGGGGATGGACACAAAAAGCGCAGCGGCAGCTCGTGTCATGCGCAGAAGCAAAGGTTTTGTCCTAGTTGACAATAAACTCTACCGGCATGGCGCACGATCAGGTGTCCTCATGACATGCGTCACGGGAGAAGACGGCTACGACATACTAAGGGAGATACATGAGGGCGTTTGCGGCAACCACGCAGCTTCAAGAACCCTAGCTGGGAAAGTATACAGAGCTGGTTTTTGGTGGCCCACCGCAGTGCCAGATGCTGAGGACCTGGTGCGGAGATGCCAAAACTGCTAATTCTTTGGCAAGCAATCTCACATCCCAGCCCACAATCTTATCACCATACCGCCGTCATGACCGTTTGCCTGTTGGAGCCTTAATATGATTGGGCCATTTACAACGATGCCAGGTGGTTTCACCCACATATTGGTAGCAATCGACAAGTTTACCAAGTGGATCGAGTACAAGCCGATAACTAAGCTCACACCAGACAGAGTCGTTGATTTCATCTCCAACATCCTGCATGGCTTCGGCTTCCCGAATACCATCATCACGGACCTGGGATCAAATTTCACGGCTAACCAGTTCTGGAAGTTTTGTGAAAATGCGTGCATCGAAGTCAAATACGTCTCCGTTGCACACCCAAGAGCCAATGGTCAAGTCGAGAGGGCGAACGGCATGATAATCGAGGGCCTGAAGAAAAGACTATGATGAAAACAGCAAGAAAGGCGGAAAGTGGATACACGAGTTGCCACATGTCGTCTGGGGGCTCAGGACTCAGCCGTCCAAAGCCACAGGACAAACGCCGTTCTTTCTTATCTACGGCTCCGAAGCAATCTTACCTGCTGACATCTTGTGGAAATCCCTAAGGGTTGAAATGTACAATGAAGGCGAGACGGACAAAGCAAGGCAGTTAGAGCTTGACTCTGTCGAAGAGGCTCGCTGCACTGCTCTTGTCCAGTCAACTCGATACCTACAGGGGATCCGACGATAGCATGACCCCAACGTCAGAGAACGGTCGTTCAATATAGGTGATTTGGTCCTACGCCGCATTCAAGACGAGTCCGGCTTACACAAGCTCAATTCGAGATGAGAAGAACCGTTCATTATTAAGCAGATTACAAGACCGGGGTCTTATCGACTACAATACTCCGAGGGCCAAGACGTTCCAAATTGCTGGAACATACAGAACCTACGCAAGTTTTACCCATAAGAAGACACGCAGTGATTTCAAGTATTTAGGAGATAGGCATGATAAATTCTAGAATATGTGTGCTTGTTAGAATGAAGTGTGAGGTTCTTTGATAAATGCTTTTAAAAACCTAAATGCAAGTAAAGGGTATTTTTGTAATTATGGAAAAATTAGGGTTCTTTGGCTAAATGTGTTTGAGGGTAGGGTAAATTCAAATTTATACGAGGGTTAGTTTTGTAAGAGCAAGAATTTACTTTTAAACCACTGTAAGAAGTGGAATTATCCTAAGATTTCATTTTGAATGTGAATTTTAAATAGGTTTTATGTGAAATTTAATAGTTTGTTGGATTTCAAAATAGTTTTAAAACCCCAACTCTTTTGAAGCTGACCCTTAAAGCAAACTTGTTGATCTTTTTAAACTCTACACTTTTGCTTTTGGGCATATGTTCATTTGGGCTCTGGTTTGAAAGAAAATTTTACTTTACAGTGCACCCCTTGCTCTTTTGGAAAATTACAGAGAAGTCCTCGTCATCTTCCTCTCTCCCCTCCCTCTCTGTTTTTCTGCTGCTCTGCTCCACCGCCCGCCGCCCCTCGCCGGCGAGCTCCCGCGCTGCCAGCTGCCCCTCGCCGCTTTAACCTCACCACCTGGCCCTCCAACTCACCCGCCCGCCGCTCGCCCGACCTCTGCTGGCTTCCTCCCGCCCCGCCACGTCGTGCCGTCGTCGCCCGCAGCCGCCACATCGCGCCACCGCTCGCCAGCAACTGCTCCAGCTCACTCGTGCTCTTCTTGGTTCTGCAAAGCATCCAGGAGTCCTACTCGACTTCATTTACACTCGCACGCGGCCACATTTCACTTCCTCGGCTTCTTCTCCACTTGACCACTGTCGCCACCACTCCGCCGCAGTCCTACTCGCCGTCGTCAGCCACCTTCGCCACCCGACACCCACAATCCCATGCTCCATCGACACGGCCACATCCCACCGAAGCTCCCTGACCAGTTCTTCTCCATCCACTCACGCTCACGCCACCAGAACGCCGCGCCGGCAGTCCGGTTCACCGCCGCCACTCGGCCTCGCCGTCGTCCCGCCGCTCCGCCCCCTCTCGGCCGTCACCAAGCTCACCATCAGCACTACATCTACGCGTGGAAGCTTCCTAGCCACTTCTTCGTCGCCTTCCTGCACTCCGGCCGCCGCCTCGGGACCTCGCCGCGCCGGCTCAGTTCTCCGTCGAACCGCCGTCTCCACACCTTGCTTCCTCGATTCTGGCCACCTCCGAGCCCGCCGTGAGCTCCTTAACATTTCCCCCCACTTCCCCCTTGCCGCCGGTGGTCCTCCTCGCCGGAATTTGATCGCCGCCGTGATGTCCCTCGGTTCAAACCGGTTAGGGACCCAATTGCAAGCTTTCATTTCTATCTAGGGTCCTCTCTGCAAAATATCAGTACCCCCCAATTCAAATCAGCCAGCTTTGAAAATCTGTAGAAATTTGTAGAAAAATCCAAAACTTGTTACCATTTTAGAACATGACTGGGTAGTCATCACTGAGCAAGTGCAAAAGGACTGCACAAGGAAATATGGTGAGGCAAGGTGATAATCAAAGTTGCAAGATATAATTTAAACATACGACAGCAAGCTAAAACAGTTAGACAACCCTATAGGGTTATTTAAAAGGATCCCTCAATTGATCTAGCTATTAGCAACATGGAATTGCAAGATTTAAGTCACGGGTTGAGTAAAGAATATGAATTAAATTGTACTGATAAAGGACAATAGAACCAGATTATGAGAGTTGGATTTATATCGAAATCAGTTTCCATACTGAGATATTATTTAAGCAAGATAAGGTGCTATAAAACATATTAATTCACAAAAGGCATATAAATAAATCAGAAAAACATGGATAGTATTTTTCAGAGATGTTACACGGAACACCTAGAGCAACAAATGTGATTTCATCATCTTGTAACTTTTCTTCTAGTTACTATGCAAATAATAAAATTAAGACAGCAAACAAGAGATAGCTTGAAATCAGTATGGAAATCACATAGTTCATCTATTCAAGCTACAGATCGGAAACACACATGATTTAAGGAAGCTAACAAAACTAGTTTCATAATTTTTGGAGCAACCTACAATTTACTATGTATTAAACAAGTGTAGCACAAGGTAAATTATAGGCAAAAATATACAACAGCAGCTTGAGCATTTACATTTTTGTATGAAACTATATCTCACATGGAATAAAAAAATTAGTTTGCATTTTTTATGATTTTATATTAATTTTACAAAAGTTGCTGATCTACGCAACATTTACACAGACTTTAGCCTTACAAAAAGTCCCTGTTTTATGCACTAAGAACCCTAGAAAAAGCTCGATCTTTGCAATATAGTCCCTGGGCGCGGCTGCGGCGGTGGAGGCCAAAATCCGGCGAGGGGAGAGCTTGCCGGCGGTGGGAAAGTGGTGGGGATGCACGAGGGGATCACCGGGTAATGATTTTATGCGAGAGTTTGGGCCGAGGGTGGTCGGAGGGGGCCGGCGGCGGTGCAAGGCCTCGGGACAGTGGTGACGACGAGGTGCGGCGTTCGCTGCGGCGAGGTAGGGACCGGGGTGGCTGACTGGCGGCTCGGTGAGGTGCTGCGGGGGCGGCTGACGGAGGCGCACGGGCTCGCCGTCGGCTTGTTGGGGACGAGGAGGCCGGGGAGGTGGTGTTCGGCGGCGGCGCCCGAGTTTGGGCCCGCGGCAATGGCTGCCGCGGGATCTTGAATCCCCGGCGCCAGGAGCTACGGCGACGGCAAGTGGTGGCCGAGGGGGTAGAGAGAGGGAGGTGAGGCAGCCGTGGGAGGCGGCGATTTGAAGATGGTGGAGCGGAGGCTGGGGATTTGGCCGGCGGTCCAAGGGAGCTTGGCTCGGTTCGTCTCTATTTCTTGGCCGATGGAAGAAGAAAGAAAATGAGAGAGAAGGCAGGGTAGGCCGGCAGGTTTGGAGAAGAGGTAAGGCGAAAGAAGTCGTTGACGACTTAAGAGCAGTGGACGAGGCCGACGACGCAAGGACGGCCGAGCAGTGGCGCGAGACGAGCGAGCAGTCGGCGGCATGGCCACGGCATGGGTAGCAGGAAGAGGGAGAAAAGAGGAGGTGACGGGCGGGCCCAACGGCAAAAATAAACTTTCGCCGTCAAAGAGCAAGCTACAAGTGTCTAA
The DNA here is from genome assembly GCF_002211085.1 of Panicum hallii. Taxonomy (NCBI): domain Eukaryota; kingdom Viridiplantae; phylum Streptophyta; class Magnoliopsida; order Poales; family Poaceae; genus Panicum; species Panicum hallii. Next base: position 33,739,978 of record NC_038046.1, on the reverse strand, counting down.
AAAGTGTTCAAAATACTCATTTAAAGGATAGAAAAAACACAAAGAACACAATAAAACTTGAACAACTGCAGAGCTGATCAGGTTTGCACACAATTTAAAAGGAATACAGTTACAATTGAAATTTCACAGAATATTTCACACAAGCAAACAGCTACCACAAATTAAGCAAAGATTATGTAAATTCACCATATTGTATCCAGTATTTAAATAAAATAACAGGAGCCACAGTTGTATAACAAAAACTTAAGTTACTTCACAAAGTTGGATTTGCACACTAAGCAACAATTCAATGAGCTTATACAAATGAAATGCTATGATGCTCAATTATGCTCTAATGAGGTTTTATGTGCCTAAGATTAACACCCGAGGTGTTACAGTTAGCCAACACGGTACTGCTTAAGAAGAAAAATAGAAAATGGAGAATGTGCAAAGCATGCCCAAAAGACGGCATGCCATTACCAAGTATCAACATACTCATCAATTCTGCTGCGGATGCGAATTACTTTCTCTCATAGATTGTTACTCCGGATACCATAATGGATGGATGAAAAAAGGAACTCCCTTCACTACATATTATTTTGTCAGAATAGCAGAGGGCCTTCGAAATGCAGGTTGCACCTTCGTTAAAATGACAAGTGCAATCTTCAAAGACCAATTTGGCAAAAATATCTCTATCTACTCCCTCCGTCCCATCAAAAGTACAATCCTAATATTTGAAAAAATTCCACAAAAGAGTGCAATCGTAGAAATTGAAAACTACTATTGTCTAATTTAGTGGTCAGATTTGATTTGTATCCCAGCATTAACTTCTATCCATAATTTTAGGAAGTCTGATTAGATACATGCAGTCAATAAATGAGGTTACGAAGGTCGGTTTATACCACCACTAATCTGTCTGAAAAAATAAACTAGAATTACACCTTTCATGGGACGGAGGAAGTATTAGACTATGTAGTCATCAAAGTAAAAGGGCCCAGGATCACACTCAAGATCTAATCCAAACTTTTGCCAACCTGAGAAAATCTGGTATGAAACTGAATACCGAAAAATATGTTTTGGAGTACAATACGGAAAGCTCTTGCGATGTATTGGTGCCAAGAAGTGGGATAGAAGCCAACCCAGAAAAACATGAAGCCATTTGGAACATGAAAGAATCAATATCCAAGAGAGAAGTGCAAAAACTCACAGGACGTATAGCTTCGATGAACTGATTAATCTTGAAATCTTCACAAAGAAGTTTTCCATTCTTTGTAGGGAGCTAGCTTTGCAGGCATGCGTCACAAGGAGCATTGTTTTTCAGTATAATGCTCCAGTGCTGTGGTAGAGCTTTCGTAATGATGCATCAATTCAGTGATGAAGTGGTGCGTAAAGAGAAACAGTGGCTGATGTTGTTGGATGATTACTTCCTGGCTTGCATTTCAATAGTTGTCGTGCAACAAAATTCATGATAGGAACGTTATGGTAAATAACGCCCCGTTATGGTTCTATTGCTACGGTACATTATGCTACAGACCTTCATCATGCATCGAAAACTTAGACACCATTGAACAATGCTGGTATGTGGAACAAGCTAACCATGTGTTTCAGCTAAACCTAACATGCCTTAGACAATTTAGAATGCTGGGAGTAGGTAGAAGGCTCTACTTAGTACAACAAGAATATTTTCCTTTCCTAATAGCATCAAGCCCTGCATCCTTGGCATGGCATGCCCTCTCTCGCTTCCTCTCCCTATTAGCTTCACATGCCTCAGCCTCTTGACGGTCCACGTTCCCCATCCTTCGGATGTTTTCTTGCTCCTTCTTGCAGCATGCATTGCCATCTTTCTTTTACCCAATATGGGTAAGAACCGCCCAATTTAACATTATTTTAAGCGAACCGCCAGTCATTAACATTAAGATGAGAGCTAACACGGGCTCGCACTAAGGGTGTGCCACATGTTAACCCACATCTAAGTTGTAAACGACCAACTCGTCATTCGCCAAAAATAATATCAAATCTGGTAGTCCCGGTACGTGCTCCACCATATGCCCAAGATCATGCATACACACATACCGTTTACAATCTCACATATTGCCGATGGACCACAAAGAGAAAGTTTTAAGCAAATAGGGGTTACAACTAAACATTATAAGTGCAACAAAGTGAGGGGTTCAAATCTAAAATTTAAGGTTCAACAATAAAATACACGCCTCGGGTTCACTACTTAACATTAGAAAGGGACATAGATCATCAAGATAAATGTTGAACATGTCATCCTCAAAAGAACAATTTCGCAGTGGATAACTAAATAACGATAGAATGATGGGGTCTTGCTCAAGGACACTATCAAGGCTGCATCGACCTACTCCTCACCCGCACCGAGGTCGGCGGGGTAGAAGTGGCCAAACACAACCTCCGGCTCACCTGCAACTTAGTTTACAAAGCAACGTGAGTACAAACGTACTCGCAAGACTTACACAATTTAGTTAATAACCAAGGATTATGCAAATGAGGGCTCACAAAAATACGGCTTTAGGGTTAAGTAATTTGCATAAGCATGAGCTCTCTAATCTAACACCTAGCTTTCTAGCATTTTAATTATCTTGCCCAAACTACCTCAACTTTTAGGTAGCTAGATTACAAAACAAAGAGTATCATGAGTTGACATAAACCAAGCCCGAACATAAATCGATACTTCTTCGAAGAATTCATTGGATAATGAGCTTGCTCATAACCGAGAGCGTGGCAATTCGAATTGATTAATTAACCTTGCAAGGGTGTACTTCTTTACCCACACGACACAACGACCATGCGACTCGCCCAACCGATCACGTTGAGCAAGGGGTACTCGCATCAACCTTTTCTGACAAGTCTCAACCATTGAACATCACGCCTAACTTGTGCGGAGAGTTACTTAGGTCTACCAGGGACACCCCCTAAGCCTCTCTACAAAGCCCTATGGCCACGCATCTAGGACTGTGCATCAAAAATTAAAACTTAGAAGGTAATCAGCTCATCCATATCATGATTGGATATGTGGTAGTACGATAACATGCTCAAAACCGAGGTCATCCACGGACGGTCCTTAACCGATTCAAGCGGACTATGCCTATGAGACTCCTTTTCGAGGCCCTACATTCCGCCCAAACCACGAAACTATTTTTCCAACTAGACCGATACAAACTTTCAACATCCCAAACCCGGACAATCGCGAGCAAGGTAAAGGTTGTGTAGCTTGCAAAGTGATCCTATTCCAATATTTTCTTCCAAGTTACGGATCGACTCTAAGCATGGCCAAGCATTTATTCAATTGATTAGTTACTAACTACAAGTGTCAAGACATGGATATATAAAAGCAAGGGAGGTCAATGTATAAAATAGGATCGACGATGCAATAGATAGTATTTAGCATAAACACATATACCCCAGTGAGATAACTAAATCCAAATCAAGTTAAGTGGGTCAAGAAATCATGCTTAGCTGCTTGCCTTGGTTTTCTTCCAGCCCGACAACGAATTCAATTCCCGGCTCGGTTTTGACGATCTTGGCAGGCTCAACGGGCTCGTTCTCCGGCGTTTCAGTCACTACAATGCATGAATGGAATGTATGAATTACCATGATGTTGATGATATGAAAATGATATGATGAAATAAGGAATGAACATCACACCAAACAAAGAAACACATGAACGCTAGAAAAAGGGCTCGCCGACTACGCTCGTAAACATAAAGACCAAAGCGAGGATTGCTCAAAACAATTCATATAGCAAGCATAAATCAAGGTTTAATTTTTGCATATAGAGGACATCATAAGGATCTTATGGGAGTTGGATTTGCAGCAAAATTATTTTATTAGAATTATTTATGAAATCCACAATTTTCAGCTAATCTATAAAAGTTAAATCTTAAAAGACATGTTAAAACTTTCTATAAATTCTCAGGAAATTATCAGCGAAAATAGACATGAAAAAAAAGCTAAAAGAAGTGGTTTTGACATTTTATCACCTTTTAAACAAAAGTTATAAATTAAACAAGCTTGCAGGCAGAAACTAATTAAATACACCAAAATCCTATTAAATAGCATAACTTCATTTGCACAAGTTGTACCCCTAGATAGAACATTTCACCATGATTCCAACAAGGTTTAATTTGACATTTTTAGAGCATCCTACCATTTATCAAGCATTTTACTTATTTTGGCAAGGATTAATCATAACTTTGTGTACAGGATATTAACATGCACCACAACAATTTTTCTATGCAGAGTTATCACCTAGGAACAAAAAAAATAAGTTTCACAATTTTTGGAGGCCTACACAATTTGTTATGCAATTTACAAGTTCACAGCACAACAAAACAAAATTAAAACTCTAAAAAATTGCTACTGCCACCCAGATCTGGCGCTCCCAGGCGCCGACAGGTGGGCTCGGGAGGCCAGGCAGGCTCGGGCCGAGTCAAGGCCGGCCACGGGCCTTGAATCGCCGCAGGACGTGGCCAGAGCGCGCCCACGGCGTGGCGTCGCGGCGGCCGGCGAGGGGTTGCAGCCCAAGGGCGCGAACGGGAGAGGGCGGAGCGCGTAGGAGGAGCCTAGCACGGCGGGGGTGCTCATTCGCGGCACTGACGGGCGGTGCAAGGCAGTGGGCGGCGGCGCGGCGAAGGGCGGTGGCGGCGGATGGGGGCGGACGCCGAGGAGCCCCTGCGAGGGAGGAAGGAGGCGGGTGAGCGCTGGGGTCGAGCGAGGAGGTGAAGGAGGTGCTATGCGTGCACGGGATTGGGCGGAGGCTCACCGACAGCGATGAATCATGGCGGCCGGCGGGGAGGAGGAAGAAGGCGGCGGCGGCGGGCGGCGTGCTAGGGTTTCGCGGGGGAGGGAAATACGCCCGCGTGAAGAGAGTGAGAGGGAAAAGGGGCAAGCGGCCGGGGTGGCGTCGCCCCGCGGCCACGCTGGCCCAGCCAGTGGCCGACGGTGTGACAACGCCACCGCGGCTGGCCAACGGGCGAGGCCGGTTCGCGGAGACGGCGGGGTGGGGGACTAACGACTGGGCCCGGGTGAGTGAAAAATAAAGAAAAACGATAATTCAAATTCCAAATTCAAAATCTTGCACTTCCTGAGCTCCAAAAATTACCAAATATTTACTGGAGCAAGATCAAATCACCAAGAACACAATGCAGCAACAAAAACTCAAAAATCTACTAAGGATTGCTCATAAAAATTCAAACAATACTGCAGTTTTCAAAATTTCCAAAACTTTTATGGCTCAGGATAAACATAAAAAAATTTCAAAAAAATATTCAAAATTCACCATTTGAAATCTAGTATTTGAATAAAATTTTTAGGAGCATAGTTAGTTAGCAAAATTTAATCTTTCTTCACAACCCTCTCTTAAACAAGGCAAGAAATTCAATTAACTCAAACCAATCATATGCACATGATGCTTCATTATGCTTGGATGGTGCTCATGATGATGTTGTTTAATTTTTTTGATCATGTTCATTAGCTTTGGGTCGTGACAATGTGCCTCACGTTCAACATGGTTCTTATCTTCCAGGGACTATTCCATGTCTAACCACTGCACGAAATCACATAGAGGCAGTGGATACTTTGTCTGACTGGAGTTAGCAGTTGTAGGAAATGTGATATAGTGTTGTGTAAGAGGATGTTAAAGTACCTTAGGTCTCTCATTGCCGAAAGGCTTTGGCAGTTCATGTGCTTAGTTGTCACACATGACAAACATCATGCAATAATAGTCGCCCGGAACCTGCAACTCCATGAGCTTGCACAGGTCACTGCATAAGCACATAGGGACACTAATCCTTTTAGGCATGGTTGCTTTCACCTTCCTCCACAGAGTAGTGTTGGTACTCCTCAGCCTATACAGATATAATCTGCAAGTGCACAGATACCAAAGTAGGTTTCGCCAGGGAGCTTACCTGGGTATATCGAATCTATGGAATGCTAAGCGTAACTAACCCTAGAACTCGTTCAACTGGACCCACCACCTGGGGAAGAGAGGTATGTGGGTAGAGGGTCTAACGTCGGCTAGTCAACCAGTTACACGGAAGACTTGTAACTAAACTAACTTGATCTGCTTCAGGGGCCTATGGAAGGAGCTCAGACAAGCATGAGAAGGGAGTTCCAAACGGCCGGCAACTACTCCTGTGAAAATACCCAAACGTGGTGGACTATTTTCATCAGCTATTTCCGTAATCTTCCACTAAAATAATATTATTTCAAAAAAATCCTTAGTGAGGTGACCTCTCAGTCTACCCAGCACCCTAGATCTAAGCGGCGGCGGCGCCGCCTCAGCCACAACCGTAGCATCATTGCGCTTGCAGCACTCCCATATGGCATCTCTCCTCCCTCCCTCTCTCTCCTCTTCATGGCAGGTCATCACCAAGAAGTTCATTGTGCCCTTTGGCTATTTGATATGACGTACCAAGCGGTTTGAGAATGTTTTAGAGTTCAGAAGCTTTGATGAATCCGGATAATCTCTCCACCGCTTCCTATCTCGTGGCCATGATGTAGCTACGACGATGCGTCATTCTAGGCGGAACCGCGCCATTATTCAGCCATGTGATTGCCCATATTGGTTTGATCAGAAATGAGCAGAAGGTCTTACTATTTAACTCTGGTAATTAGTAAGAAGCCAAGTAGGTCAGGTAAATCTACAGTACTCTTTCTGTTATTTATCCTAATCATTAAAATTAGACTCAGATTATTGCTTTGATAGAAAATGTGTCATTTATAGATAAAAATAAAAACAACATATTTTTTGATGAATCTAATCACATAGTTTTTGTCTATACTGAACATTTTTATATATAATTAATTAAGTGTTGATTAAAATGTACTAAATTGACTCGTCCAAATAAAATGCCTCATGCTTTCGAACAGGAGCCTTTTAGGTTCGAATAAAATGCAGACCTTCCGTCTACTAATGTGCATATCTGGATCCAATGCAAGAGTTTTGCCTTGGCTATTGAGTTTCCTACAATGACAAACATAAAACTACAATAATATTGATGAGAATGATGAGCGATTCCAATAGTGGACTCATAACTCTAAGATAAAACTGGCTCCACCATCTCTCCAACAAGCATTTGAACACATACAGATCGAGATAAGGCGTGACAGTTTGTGCATGGTCACTATCCATCGATGTTGCGTCTCTTTTTTAGCGCGAGGCGCAGCACAGCGCGGTTGGTGCAACAAGTACAACACGCAACAAGCAGCGCACAATGATGTGTAGAAATGTCGATTATGTTACCGCTGACATAGCTGACAAAAATCATTCATGTTTTATTTAGATGAGCATTAACCTCTCATCAAGCATTTGTTTGCAAGCAATGTGTCCTTGCGATAAGATTTAATTAACAAGATGCATATAGGATGCATTTCCAAGCCTTTTTATGCAACTATCAACTTATATGTATGTACAATAGTAACTTATGCATAATGCACATATCAAGTTATATGTATGTTGTAGACAACAACTTTCTTATATGTGTATCGACATGTACTTATGCATATAATACTATCAACTTATGGTTAATGGTTTTAGTTATGCTATGGTACTATCAAGTTATATAAAACCCATCCATAAAACTTATAGAGCATGTATTAACTAATTTATAAAAATAATGTACCAACTTTTGTGTATTTGAACCATTTACGTATGATAGAACCAATGTATCAACTTATTTTGTCTAAAAGTTTTTAAAAAGAAAACATGCAATCAAGTTACTTAAAGGTCAAGCGGTTACTTATGATGTGGTAATTTCTACTATCTACTATGGCACCCTTTTTTTTTGCTCTCCATGGCACCCAGCCGACCTACACCCACCTGCGTGTCTTTGGCTGTTGCTGCTATCCCAACCTTTCCTCTACCACCGCACACAAGCTTGCGCCCCCCTCTTCATTATGCGTCTTCCTTAGGTACTCCGCTGAACACAAAGGCTACCGCTGTCTCGACCTGTCCAGCCATCGGGTCCTCATCTCTCGTCATGTGACATTCGATGAGTCCTCCTTCCCGTTCCCGGAGCAATCCACGGCCCCCCTCCTTCGTTTGATGACTATGCCTTTTTGGATGAGCACGAGGTCGTGGCCCCCCCTATTAACCATATTGCAGGTAACTCCGGTGCCGCCCGTGTGCCACACGCGGCCCTTGACGCGCCCTCCTCATCAGCCGGTCCTCATGTGGCCGCTGGTGACCACCGCACGCCACGTGCGGCCGATGTCGCTGCACCCGCCGCGCACTCGAGGCCCTCGCGGGGAGCTAGTGGCTCCCATCCGCTTGGGCAGCCTCCAAGCTTCCCGCCTCGTCAGGCACGTAGCGCGCCCACGACTGGCTGCAGCGCGTCCCCAACCGGTCCTTCTGCGTCCCCGACTGGTTGCGGCACGCCCCTGACTGGCTGCGCTATGTCCCCGACCAGCCCTGACACGCCCCCGAGCGGCTGTGATGCGTCCCTAACCAGCCCTGGCGCGTCCCCGACTGGTTGCGGCACGTCCCCGACCGGCCTAGCGCATTCCCGACTGGTTACTGTGCGCCCCCAACTGGTTGGGGTGCGCCCCTGACTGGTTGCGGCGCGTCCCCAACCGGATGCGGCGTGCCCGTCCCCACGCACATCCGGCCCTCCGGATTTTTGCCGCCTGGTCGTTTGCCAGCCAAGGCCGTCCCGATCGTGCCTGTGGCCAATGAGCATCAGATGAACACCCACGGCAAGATTGGTTTTTGTCAGCCCCACCTCAACCTTCAGGTGGTCGTTGTTTCTCCAGTGCCGACCTCCATTCGCTCTGCTCTCAGTGATCCCAACTGGCATGTGGCGATGACGGAGGAGTTCGAGGCCCTATAGGCCAACGACACTTGGAGTCTGGTTCCTCGCCCTCACGGCGTCAACATTGTTACTGGCAAGTGGGTTTTTTGTCACAAGCTTCATCCAGATGGCTCTCTTGACAGGTACAAGGCTCGCTGGGTCCTTCGCGGTTTCAATCAGCGCCCCGGCATTGATTATGATGAGACTTTCAGCCCCCTCGTCAAGCCCACAATTGTCCGCACTGTTCTCACCCCGACGCTCTCTCACCAGTGGCCGGTCCATCAACTCGATGTCAAGAATCCTTCCTCCATGGTACTCTCACTGAGACAGTTTATTGCATACAACCCTCCGGATTTGCTGACTCCCTGCTTCCAGATCATGTCTGCCACTTGAATAAATCTCTGCATGGTCTGAAACAAGCACCCCAAGCCTGGTACAGTCACTTTGCTGGCTACATCCTCTCAATTGGGTTCACAGAATCCAAGGTCGACACCTCCCTGTTCATTTTTCGGTCTATCTGGTTCTGAGACGGCTTACCTACTCCTGTACGTGGATGACATTGTACTCACAGCCTCTTCAGACCATCTCCTTCGTCGCATCATCGACTCTCTTCAGCATGAGTTCACCATGAAGGACATGGGACAACTTCATCACTTTCTTGGGATCTCCGTCACTCACAGCTCTATTGGTTTGAACGCTAATACATACTCGACATCTTGGAGCGTGCCCGGATGCAAGATTGTAAACCTCGCTCCACACCAATTGACACCTGCTCAAAGCTCTCCTCTGACGGCCCTTCGATGGATGACTCGACTCAGTATCGTAGCCTTGCCGGTGCTCTACAGTATCTCACCTTCACATGGCCTGATATCGCCTTCGCCGTTCAGCAAGTCTGTCTGTTCATCCATGATCCCCAAGCACCCCATCTTCTGGCAGTGAAGCGCATTCTTCGGTATCTCATGGGCACCTTGGATCACGGCCTTCAGCTTTGTCCCACCTCTTCGGCTGCTCTAGTTGTCTACACTGATGCTGACTGGGCCGGCTGCCCTGACATGCGCAAATCCACCTCGGGCTTTGCCGTGTTCCTTGGTGACAACCTTGTCTCCTGGTCCTCCAAGCGCCAGCATACGGTGTCCCGCTCTAGTGCCGAGGCCAAGTATCGCGCTGTTGCCAACAGTGTCGCTGAAGCCTGTTGGTTACGTCAGTTACTGCAGGAGCTTCAAGAGCCTCTTCTCACGCCACCGTTGTTTACTGCGATAATATTAGTGCCGTCTACCTCTCTACAAATCCGGTCCAGCACCAGCGCACGAAGCATGTCAAGATCGATCTCCACTTTATTTGCGAGCGGGTGGCTCTTGGGGACGTTCGTGTCCTTCACGTTCCCACTATCCTCCAGTATGCCGACATATTCACAAAGAGCCTTCCTTCGTCGCTGTTTCTGGATTTTCGCCGCAACCTGAACGTCGGTATGTCTCCGGCTGCAACAACGGGGGAGTGAGACACTGTCTTCTTCGTCTTGCTCTCCCTCTTTCTTCTACTTGTAATATTTCTTCAGTCTGTATGCGTTCTGCGTACGCCACGATCAGGCTGCGGGAGAGTGTTGGTTGAGAACTTTCACACTAGGTGACCCTTTCACACTAGGTGGTCCTTTCACACTGGATAGGCCACCGGCCTATATATATGTACCTCTATCATTCATCAATGTAATCAAGCATTTGTTAGCTAAACACTCTTTCAAAAAGGTATATTGACGGTTGTTTGTTTTGTAGAAGGAGAGGCTCATAGTCGACAAGAGGCTCAGATGAAGGAAGGCATGCTGCAAGTGCAGATTGAGCATGTGTAGCCCCTGTGAAGGTCCCTGCTTTCATCCTTGATGAAAGCATGTCACATGTGAATACAGATAGCACTCTGCTGGTGCTCTATGCACAATATCTTGTCAATATGTGGTGTGCATTTCGTCGAACATGTTGTGAGCACTGGGCACTGGGCAGCAGAGGATGACAGCACACACGGTCATCTCAATGGAAGGCCACAGCAGCAGACAGAGCGCCCTCCCGCAATCGAGGTGATGGCTGCTCGGTCGGTCCCTGCTGTTCCCGAGCTGACCACCGTAGCGCCGGCGGCCGTCGCTGCAGGAGCCTCGCTTGTCTCTGAGGCCGGGCCGGTGGCGAGGTAGGCAAGCGCCGACGAGCGGTGGAGGCTAACCTCCCTTTCATGCAGCCACGGCCCCACGTGAGTTGAGGTCGCCATCGCCGCGGGAGCCGCCCTTGTCTCCGGGGCCGGCTCGACGGCGAGGGGCAAGCAAGCGCTGCTGCGCGGGCATGGTGGAGGCTAACCTCCCAAATTTGCATCCGCAGCCCCCATGGATCAAAGTCTCCGGCGCCACAGGATCCGTGCTCGTCTTTGGGCCGGGCCGACGGCGAGGCAGGCAAGCGCCGCCGTGCCGTGGAGGCCGACCTCCCCGCCTCGCAGCCGTGGTCCCATGCGGGTGGAGGTATCCGGCGTGCCCTCTCCACAAGCTCTGCGCTGTGCCCTCCACATCCAGACTTGGACGCCCGGCGCAGCTGCCTGAACTGAAGCTGTCCCTGCGGTGGCGGTGGAGGAAAGGACCGGGAAGAACAGCAGGAGAGAAGTCGGAACTCGGAAGCATCGCTGGCCGACGTCTCCCGAAGCCGGCACAGTGGCCCGAGCTCTTCCATGATCTCAGCCGTCAACGCATGATCCAACGGTCGACAATTATACAAGCGACGTGGCCCTATAGAATCGCATGGTTTGGGCTCAGGATTCGTGCGTAGAGATTTGCTCTAACCCCCTGCCGTGTTCTCTATTTTTTTTTCTCCAGCTATTATAAGATGAGCCACAATATAGATAGTCAAATGGTGATCTGTTCCTTACTCTATGACACACTTTAAAAATGTTTCTTAGGTAAGTACGCATCTCCAAGCAGTGAGTATATGATGTTTATCTCCCGCAGCATACAGAAAAAAAAAATCTTCCTTTCCTGTTCTCTTCTTCTCAGCTTATATATGAAATTAATTTGTGCAATTATTTTCCTGTTTGCTAATCGGCCTTTAAATTTGAGAGAAATGCATGATAATTGATTTTTGGTAAACAATGCATGATTGATTCTAAGGATTGTCATGACTCATAAGAAAACTCCCAATCATATCTAAAAAAATGGATAGATGGAAGGCGATGAGCTTGGATGTCAAAAGATGCTCTTATCTTCTGAAACCTTTAGTGATTGGCTCTCATCTTTTACTTTGCGGCATTGTTTGATGGATGTCATTCACTGATTATGGCTTCCACTATGAACAACATATAATACAATTGAGCATCCTTTTTTTACAGAGTGGATCAGATGAAGGCAAGTAGGTGATGGGGTCACATGCTATTTGTAGTTTTATATTTGTTTTCTTAGGAATTGCCTCTTAATATTAATTCTTACATGTCTGGTCCCGCAGGCAACTGATATGGGATGGTCACAGTAAAGTATACAAATCACTTTCAGATGTAGTTGAGGGTAAAGAGGTGAGGTTTCGCGAGAGACTGCTTGGGAAATGGGTTGATTGCTCAGGGCGTTCTGTCATTATTGTGGGTCCTTCACTTTCATTACATCAATGTGGGTTACCTCTAGAGATAGCAATAAAGTTTTTTCAGCTATTTGTAATTCGCGATTTAATCACAAAAGGTGCTGAACAGCGTATGTATGTCAACTAGGACATGTGATTCCCGCTGTTTGAGTAAATTAAGAGAAATAACTTTTTTTTCTTTTGCAATTGTTGATCATAGATGCCACATCTTGCCATCATAAAAATTTGATCAGTGCAGAGAGGAGAGGCCTGGCCATATTGAGCAGGGACACAGCCAGTAAGGGGGCTATACCCCTAGCATATCTTAAAGTATTTAGCTCCTCGTATAAAACAAAACACATGAATTAGTGTAGTTGGCTCCCTAATCTTCTGAGGAGTGAAGTCATGGAGACGTCCTATCTAATCGATTTGATCGTCCCAGAGTCGGGTAGTTGATTCTCTTACTTGCCTACATGGATATGTTTGCGCACATGATGTTGCATCATTGACCTCTAGTACAGGAATTGCATGACTATGTTTTTCAGGAGAGATCATAATGGAGCATCATATCTCAAGTAGTACAGGAATTGATATTGTATTTCTAAAAAAAATTGTCGGGGACCCACGTTTTGACAATTGATAATAATGCATATTAGAAAATACTTCATAAATGTGTTAAAAAATATCTTAAACGCATCACATGCAAAACCATTTGAAAGCGAGTTGCACAGATTTAGATATCATAGCGTACCTTTGTTTGTTTGATTTTGAAATTATCATGAAGAATTTTGCTTCTTGTGTATCAATGACGTTAACTGTACCATGTATTTTTCATGCTTTGTGTGTTATTGTCAAACTTCTTTTTTACCGCAACACTGGCACGAACCTAGTAACTCTAAAAATATGTAAGGACAACTTCTATACATACTTTAGATATTTAAATTTTTGTAGCAATTTATGTGTATAATTTGTTGGTAGGCACATAAATCATTAAAACTATTACATAACTTGTTAGTACGTATTGAAGATCTTCATAACATATCTACTCACTTCGTTTCAAATTTAAATTTTAGATCATTTATACTTTTCTATATACATAGCTTTTTACTATACACCTAGACATATACACCTAGACAAACGATGAAATACATAAAAAAAATTATATATCTAACTTTTGCCAAAATCATCTAAAATTTGAAACGGAGGGAATAGTATGAATCTGCTTGTATAGTGCTCATCGCAAAGCACTCATTGGTACCACCAGATGAAAGTGATATAGGCTCTAAAAAGTGAAACTTTCTTTCACAAGAAACAAGTAACTTTGGTCCAAACATCATATTCCAACCCACAACGTGATCCCCAACTTCCCCTGTGGCCCTATCCAACTCGTAGGGCCCAAGTGCGCATAGAGAAAGTAAAACAGGCCAAACCAACGCATGGCAAGCCATTGAGAAAAAACGCAGTGTGGGCCACTTGGGGCCACGCACTGGTGCAAGCGCGACCCAGCTCCCAGTAGCTTTTATTACCAAAAGAAAGGGAAGTAAAAGACCAAATAACAGTTGAAAGGGCATAAAACGAAGATAAAACCTCCCCCCACATACCATGGTGCCTAGATTGATGTCACTTACCCCCAGATATGAAAACAAAGCCTCCATTCAATATAAAAGTTCTGTACATGAAAATGGAATAAAATAGCTATGTACAAACTGCTGTGGTTCTTGGATCTGAAAAGGTCACCTGCTAGAAGTATAACTGGCAATTTATGCCAAAAGGGAACCATGGCTTCTCACGCTGCACGTAGGTCAACCATCTCAAACTTCACGTTCGGGTTCATGTACACATGGGAGCAATGCTCGTAGATTGGCGTGCCATCAAGGGGCTCCTCATGGGGATGGAATCCAGTAGCATCACAATCATGGATCACACCCATGCCACATGGATCCGTGAGATGAAATATGCCATGCTTTCTGTTCCAATGAAACATAACTCGGTAATCATATTACAAAATGGCACAACAGGATGTTCGCGGGGAAAACACAACAGGATACCACATATTAGTATTGCAAATGGGCCTTTGCATGTGATTCATTATTTCAGGTTTGGCAACTTAAATGAAAAGCATAAGGCTGCAAAATAGCTGCAACTGAGGAGCTTTACCAAATTTATACTGCTAAGAAGCTAATAAATGGTACTCTACAGCAATGAGAACTAACAAAAGGAGCAGATAGACAAGGGCACCATTGATTTTTGAATCTTTCATTAATAGTCAAGATCTTACATAATTTGCTGCATGAAATTGAGTTATGGATAAGGAATGCTGATAATTCAGCCTAGCTAAGTTCATAGGTGCGAATGTCTCTTAGACTCAAGTTTGTGTGCATATTTCTTACATTGCCACCTAGTTCCTCCTAGGTTAATCGAATTTTTGTAAAGGAAAAAAATAGCATTCATCCATGGTCTAGCAGTAAACATTGAACAAAAAGTTGGAATAGAGGCTAAAGACCAACGTTAGCATTTGCCAATATTATTAATATTAGCACTCTAAATCAGGTTAGATGTGACATCAAGGGTAGCCCAAAAGGTTAGATATGACATCAATGGAACAAGTACCTTGTTGTGTCAGTTGGTGCCATAACAATGGCAATAGCTTCAGGTAGCATGATCTGTAGCCAACAAGATGAGAAAAAACATGGCCAAGTTAAATAAAACAAAAATCCCTCAAACATTGTTGAAATAAAAAATGTGGAGAGAGAGCATTTGCAAAAGCCAATGGAGTATAGCCAAGACGTGCTTCACCTCAGAATTTGTGGTGATACTAAGGACATTTCACAAGTCATGATAAAGATACTAATAAGTAATAACAAAAAACTCATAATTTAAAATGTATAAACTTATGTTATGCTGTAAACAAAAACATGACAAATAAGACGATATGACTCCCAGCGAAAGTCAGTCTTCCTGATACTTGTTTCAAGTGAAATCATAGGTCAAGCAGAACAAGCCAAAGACCAATTTAGTAAATGATCTAGATATTGACAAAAACTGCATTGCCATCATGCATTCTGAATTTTCAAATCTTTATACAATAACTGAATAGTAAACTGTATATGGATTTGAAGAACATTCTTCAGCAACAAAGACATTTACAGGACAATGGCATCTTCAAGTGCTGAGCACAATACGAATAACAGTTATAATTTTGAAAGTACAGAAACAAGGTACAGTGCTTACCTGATACGCATAATGATTATGAAGATCAATGGAAGATAGGAAGCAGGTCTGTGTTGGATGTGTCTGAAAGAATGACAAAAAAAGAAATCATCAAAATTAGTAAACTAATTACAGTATTACATTCCTACAAGGCTACAACGTTGAACATTCCAATAATAGGTGATGCTAAATAGAAAAAAGAAAAAACAAACAGTTTTTAAGAACATGATCCGGTGGATAAAGGATGGCTTGTAACACGCAACTCTGACAATTACTTTTCATAATAATATGTTAGCACAAAAGCAGCAATATTGATTTTGAAGGTATTTCTTGCAGCAAATCTAAAGTTTTCATGTCATCGAAGTAGAGCCTATATAGTTTTATGTTAGTTTGACATCTGAAATGATAACATGTAGAAATTACCCAGCGCATGATTAAATAATATCCTACGTATATATTTGAGGGCAGCTAAGGTCATTTTTGTCTTATTACTCCATAATCAGCAATCAATAACCAAAGCAACAGAGCATCATGGTGAATGGGTGGACATAGAACACTTCCATAGCGCTTAAGCAGTTTGGTCCCTGTCAGTTATTCTGTGTAAGCATGCTTTTAGGCACATTAAGTGAAAAGCAGCGAAAATAGTGTTGGATTAGAACATTTTTTTACAGATGTGCTCCTTCAATATAAATATACAATACAACATTAAAAATAGAGATAGACACTTTAAGTCTAAATAAACACAAGTAATTTATTGACTTGGTCAAAAAAATTGCATTAACTAAACCAAGTGCCGGACTTACATGAATCCAACCAAGAGATAAAAGTGAGCCCTTGTCCTGGACTTCAAAAATTTCTTCTTCATTTGTAGCTTGACACTGGAAAATTAAGGGGAAAATTAATTCTAGTATTCTGAGAAAACTGCATGTTGGAGACTGCACTGCAGCACATAAGCAATACTGTAAACTTGCAGACAACAGATGCAAATCCATAGGATTTGAGTTGATGCACAAAACAAATGCTAATCCCCTAGTATTAGTTTCCACAACTCAATAGAAGTCTAAAAATGATATCAGTAAATCTGAAGATGGTATTTTTCAGAAGCTCCGTTATGGGTGGCTGGAGGGCCAGCCCATCCACTCCTTACGTCAAGAAATAAGGATGAGGAGAGAGATTATATTAGTTATAGTTGGTTTGCTAGAATAATTATCAGGTTGTTAGGTGTTGGCTCTATATATACATAGGCACCCAGTCATTCAAGGTCAATCAATGAAGAAGAATTAATTTTAAGTCCCCTAATAGTCTAGTCGTCCTCCAAGCCGACTCCACCCGGCTATCTTCCCAGAGGTGCTTACCCCTAATGATCTTAGGATCATAACATCTGGTATCATGAGTCAGGGATCCTTTCCCATGGTTCTGCTGCCAATCAATCGGTGGTACAATCACCATTGTGGTCGGAATTAGCAGACAGGCTGTGAAGGTCGCTACATGCCGAAGAAGAGGAGCGCAAAGAACTAAGGGATTTGGTGGACCGGCTGCGAAGGAAATTGATCTGCGACATTGAGAAGACGACATAGAGGGATGGTCTGCTCTGCACAAGCCCCAAGCAGGGTGATGGCCTGCTTGGAGCAGCTCCCATGGCTGCGCCCAACCCGCCAACATGCGGCATGTCAGTGCTAGGTACTGAGGGTTCGTCTCAAGACACCACACACAGCAGAGCAGGCAACATCTGTGCAGCTGCCATGGACACGACGAGGGCAGATGCAACCGTTCCCCTCTTGGTTTCCTCCGTGGACTCCATCGCTCAGGCAATCATGTGGACATCTTCAAAGGAGAAGGCAGCGGCCATGCACCTGCAAGCCACGGCATGTGGCTTCCTCATGAGGGTGACGGCGTGGACAATGCGCTAGTCGCTCCACCCATCTCTGCGGCGAATCGCCACCTTCATCCATGGACGCTCAAGGTCACCTCTGCCTAGCATGGCTCAAGCCGGCGCTTCAGGCCACTTCTGCATGGCGCAGCAGATGCGACGGGTGCCGCAGGCCAAGACACTGGGCACAGATCTTGCCCAGAACAAGTGGATGGTTGAACCGTCGGATCCTCTGATTTTGCCGGCGTCCGTCAGCACAAGTAGATGCAGCGTAGATTCCTATGAGCTGCAGCCATCGACAGGGCTCTTTCAGTGGGACCCAGGTGGACCAATCCTCCTGGTAGAACTCCTGATGCTATGATCTCTGGTATTAGTGCCAGAGATGACAAGGCAACTCATTGGAACTACAAATAACACAGGCTACAACTCTGTCCTAAGCAAGGAAGTGAACCAGGGAAGCTGCCCTTGCATTCTATCTCTTCATGCTTCCGGATGAGGTCCAACAGTTCAAGCTATGCCACAAATAAAGAGTCGATTTATTTTGCATTTTAGTCATAAATAACAAAGTAAAGCCGAGATGTAAAAGGCTTGATCACGTATCGAGTCGTGTCATTTTCCTAACAAGGGTCTGCTGCAGCTCGAGGACGAGCTGCTCGAAAAGGGGGGAGAAGTGTAATGGGTGGCTGGAGGGCCAGCCCATCCACCCCTCATGTCAAGAGATAAGGATTGGGAGAGAGATTATATTAATTAGTTTTTTAGGATAATTATCAGGTTGTTAGATGCTGCTCTATATATACACAGGCATGGCAGTCATTTGAGATCAATCAATGAAGAAGAATTAATCCTAAGTCCACTAATAGTCTGGTCTCCCTCCAAGCAGACTCCGCCCAGCTATCTTCCCGTCGGTGTTTAACCCTAATGATCTTAGGATCATAACAAGCTCCTAGTGGATGGCCAATTATTCAGAAAATAGTCCAGGTCAGAGCCAATATCTAATGGAGAAAAGGAGCAAATAAAGAGTATGTAAAAGCATAAAATAACAACTTACTGAATCAGATGTTGATTTCTGTTTAGGAATTATCAGCGTCGTCACATAGAAAGTTCGTTTTTTCTACAAAAGAAATTGTTAATGATATAGCCATATATAGTACTATTTTCATTTGCATTTTGGGCAAGGTGCATACCAGGGTACCCGCAAGAATCCCACAGGTTTCCAAATTTTTTTCGGTATTTGCCTCGGCAACCCTCAGGAAGCACTCCATTAATGCCACTGGCTGATAAGTGGTAAAATCAAATCACCTCACAATTCAAGTACATGATTAAGATGTAGTCAAGAAAATCATACTCAAGTGTCTTGTTCAAAAAAAATCATACTCATCCATATCTTTGCTCAAATGTAATCAATTTGGGATCATAACGTCAAAAGAAATAAAGAAAATCTCCATGAAGAGATTACCACATGCAAATTCTGATAGCGTCCAGTGTCAGAGGTAGCAAGTCCTGGTCTTGGATCAGCAACTCTTGATGGAGGAATTGGTCCACGCTGAGAATGCACCTGTGCTAGGACAGGAGGGGGAGAAGATTGTCTTATATTCAGCTGGGAAAACTCTGCTTCCAAACCCGGAGATACTGAGGCTGGTTCTTCTACTGGTAAAGACCATCTTCCATCATCAAGTGAGAGAACAGACAGCATATCATCATTTTTGTCCTGCGATACTGTAATGGGACCATGCAAGCTGTCCTGGTTCAAGATCGATGGTACTAAACTGCAGAGACAGCGGAAAGATAAGTTTATGAACTCCATATAACTTTGAGTATAGACAGCCTTTGTTACAAAGGACAAGCTGAAGATTTTCCAAGTTCTCACCTCGAGATATCAGTTTGGGTCAACTCAGGATTACATGGATACTCAATCTGCAACAGGCATGAGCGAAACACAAATGCCCATCATTACAATTCAACCTTACATATAAGGAAATGCAAATACAAAAACATGAACAAAATATACCCTGATACCAGTAACAGGCCCTGCCCATTGGCCATGAAGCCCATTTGGTCCTAGTACCGAGTGTCTTGATAGTGTTTCCTCTTTTGGATAAGGCAAAGTAGAATATCTGCATAAGTTACAAAGTAAAAGAAAAAAAATTATGTCTGTATTTATTAACAAAAGTGTTCAAGAAATATTTATTAACAAAAGAATTCTTCAAAACTATATAATGTTAAGTCAAATAACAGAGGAATGGTTCAGACTCATTTATTTAAGTATAAAGTACAGTGTACTTGCACAAAAAATAAAGTGCATTGCATGAACTCTCCTAGGCAATGCTCAGAATAATATAATCAGGAGAATTATAAAGACAGCTCACTCCTGCCAAGTGAAACCACACGCTTATGTCATTCGTAAATTTTACTGAAAAGCAAATACGACGAAAGGATCATATTAGCTTTTTTTTACATATAAATGCTAGTGCACTTAAAAAGTAGATGTAAAATGTTAGAATATGTGCACTAGCAAATTTTTAAAAAAATATGGCCATGAGTGTGCTGTAGAGTGTCCTAGTTGTATAATTACAGAGCATATGATAATTTCTTTAGCAGAAAATCTTGCAAGAATATATGCGGTATATCATTTTTTTTCATCTATGATTTGCGTTGTGAATTTTCAAAGCGCGCAACCATATGATCCTAAGTCCATAAAATGCATCCATAGCTAAAATGTTAAAAGCATTCATTACAACTCAATCTACCCCAGTGAGAACATCTAAGACTATGAGATTTGAACCAAACATGAGCAGTTGTAACAGCAAGGCAGACCCTATAAGCTCACCCAAGTAAAATTCATTAACTAAATGAAATATTCAAGGTAAATCTGATGAAAAATTTAACTGACTTTCTGCAGCTATATATAAATACAAGATTGTAACCAACTGTTCAATATGAAATCCATTATACTCCATACGTTCCAAACTATTGGTCGTTTTGGCTTTTCTAAATACGTGGTTTTTACTATGTATCTGAACATTGCGTATACCTAGGTGCATACCTAGAAAAGCCAAATTTGGGATGGAAGGAGCATCTACTAATCTAGTTACAGGTCAAGGTGAGCATGTTGTAGCACATCAGAACTTACGGTTTGATTAGTTGTCTCTCAGGTTGAATATTCTGCACCGATGCTGCTTGATGGTTTGAACTAGAGAACGATTTCTGCTGTAGTCCAATAGGGCTTCCAGCCAATGACTGTGAGCAAAGGGGAATGTAAGACTATGACCAGACATCCCGAACAATAAATTGGCAATTTTAAGCACATAACACCTCCTTCCGATGCTCACTTATTGTTACAGTAAGGATGGGAAATGCCATCCAATGATTTGTGTACCTTTGGCATATACGGGCTTGGGATATACTGCTCCATCCCACTGCTTGCAGCATAGGTTCCAGGTACACCATTAGGTTCCTCTGCACCACCGCTATTACGGTTGGCAAATTGTTGCTGCACAACTGGCTTCAGGGATTCTAGCTCATTGAGAACATTACGAAGTTTCTATAATGAAAGAATTAAAACAATTTCAGTCACTCAGCCAAAAACTTTTGGAACCTATGCTTGGGTTCAACAAGACACTGATCCTGAAGTGCTTGGGTTCTGCATTCTAGTCACGACAAATTGCATGTTTAAAGAACCAAGAAAGTATCCCTATCTAAGAACATTAGAAATAGTAAACAAAAAGGTAGCTATAAGCTCCACAAGGCAATACCTTAGAGTTGTGGGGGCCTTTCTTCAGGAATTCCTTTTCTCTCGCCTTAAATGCAATGTAATCGTGATGCTTGGGTATCGTCTCAAGCAACAAGCTGCCAATGTACAGAGATAACATTTATAGCATGTTTGGTTTGTTGAGCCACCTTGTCTAGTATGGAATGGTCCATCATGGGGTGATCTCCATGAATTATGGTGGAATGAGACCAATCCTAATTATTAAGCTATATGTGTTTGTGAAGGAAGAGGTGCTGATGGATGAAACCATTCCATTATGCAACCGAACAAAAATGTGAGGAGTCAGATGGTGATGGATCACTCCGTTTCTCAAACCAAACAGTTCCAAGCTGACAATGTCAACAAGAAATTGGCAAGATTTCAGTCAACGCCTCACCTCGAATATCTCAGGAGGATAATGTACAGGTCCAGAAGGTTCTTCTCCTCTCGATACACATCAGCCTGCACCACAAAAAAAAACACCGGAATTCAACAAGCCGAGTGTTAATTGCCCATAATTACGGTATTCTGGCAGTTTACTCGAACACGCGCTCAAATCCGAAGCTACCACTTATACAGGCAAAGCTAACAAGTGTTGCACAAGAAGGGGAGGGGAATCGAGATCATAGGGCACCTGGCGAAGGAGGTTGTCGGCGATGCGGAAGTAGTACTGGATGGTGATGCGGTGGTCGACAGCGACCGGCCGCGCCAGGGACTCGATACTTACGTCTCCCCTAGCCCAGCGAGGAGGTACCGTGGCCATCTCCGGCGGGGCGGGTCTTCTTCCCCGACCGACGAGGATCCGGATGGATCTCTGCTCCAATCCGCTGTGGGCCTGTGGGGTGGGGGGAGGAGGTCGACGGGTGGTAACAAAGGCGGAGTAAGGTTAGCCAAGAAAGAGGGGAAGCGGGTGGGACGGCGTGCGAGCTAGGAGCCGGTGGGCGAGGAGCAAGGGGAAATCGCCAGGGGGCAGGAAGGTCGGAGGCGGAGAGCGGGGTCCTGGGGGCAACGAAGGCGTATTGGGATTACGAGTATAATCACCGTGACAACACTATGTAGACATTTGAGTGTGAACATGCGATCGGTAACTCATTCTTTGACATTCTTTGAGTCCTGGCAGCGATCCCCGTGCTAGCTTCTATCGGCCGTCCGTCCACAGATCGGTCTGGAGTCTTCTCTCGGCCGAGCACGCTAGCAGGGCTCGCTGGCGTGTCGGCGTTCGGAGCCGGGCGTCATCTATCGGAAGATGCTTAAGGGTCTGTTTGGCACAGCTGAAACTTATTCTGAAGCCAGCTGGTGGCTAGCTGGTTTGAGAAGCAGCTTGTTAAAGAAGCAGCTGGTCACAGAAATTAACTGTTTGGCTGACTGCTTATTGAATGGGCTGAAATCCTGTATGAAGTGAGGAATGACTGAAATACCCTTGCTGTTTGCTGAATACATGTATTTCTTATGTATAGATATATATTTATTTATTTTTATAACAGAATAACAATAGAATTATTAAGAACATAAATATATCAAACAATTAATCATAAATTACTGTTAAATAAGATAATGATAACTTAATTATAAATTAGATAATATAATTATAAATTAGATAATAGAGTGTCATTACATCATTTTTTTGCGCAAATTACATTATCAATATCCTCCAGCCAATGCTTGCGCAATAGCATCTCGTACATCTCCCATATCTTGCTCATCATCAACATTACTAGTACTAGTTCCCGCATCCCCATCAACATATGTCTCATCAGATGCAAATGTATCAAAGTCATTATCACTCAAATTGCTATCTCTAATAAAGTTGTGCAACGCTATGCAAGCAATTATAATCTTTGATTGCTTCTCCATTGAGTAGCTCGGCATTTTTAAAAGAATGCGCCATTTCATTTTAAGCACCCCAAATGAACGCTCAATAATATTTCTAAGCGATGAGTGAGCATGGTTGAACAACTCCTTCAACCCAATTGGTTGGCCAGCATTTTGAAATTCTGTGATGTGGTACCTTTGACCTTTATAAGGTGCTAGATAGCCCTTTCTATTTGGATAACCTGAGTCAACAAGATAGTACTTCCCGTCGGGAGGATGTGGAAAATTATTTTTGTATTTATTGAACACAGTGTCCCTCCATATGCGAGTATCATGAGCGGACCCAGGCCATCCCACTACCACAAATGTGAACCTCATGTTAAAATCACAAACAGCCATAACATTCTGACTGCAATATCCATGTCGATTCATATGCACTGCCTGCTCAGATGGTGGAACAATGACTTCAATATGTGTTCCATCTATTGCACCTATGCAATTTCTGAAATGAGGCCAGGATCTATGCTCTCGGATTTTTGGATGCACCACAGCAAAGGTCTCATCTACGGGTTTGATAGTTTTGGCAGCCAAAAGATTCACAGCTTCTAAGACATCATTGAACCTCCTACTCACAGTTTCTAAAGAATGTGTAAAAATATGCTTTGCTTGCCGAACTGATTGAGGTGCACCGCACATCCATAAGAACATACCAAGTGCTTCAATCGAGCACATCTCATCCGAGGATGTCAAACCATAATTGTTAACTAATTCCTCATGCAAGTTATAGAACACTAACCTTCCCATTCTGAACATGGTATAGCAGCTCTCTTCATTTCTAAGTTGCCTCTGAACAAATTGATAACCTGATTCTTCTGGCACTTTTCGTGGCTTCTTTTCTGAAGAAGATATCCCAGAATCAAGCATTGCATAAGCTGCTATTGCTGCTGCTTCATACATCCAACCACTTGATTCACTTGAATTACTTGCCATTTCAGAATCATTAGACTCACTTGAAGTAAAAGCCATCTGTACAGATAACTAAAAACCATGTGTCAATAGATTCGAAATTCAAAACTGGTTCAGCATACAACACACTAAATTAAAACATACAACACACTAAATTAAAGGTACAATACAAATGATAATTTGAAAATACAATACAGTAGTAATCTCTAGCGTTTCTTCCTCTCCTCCCAAGTCCTCTTAAGCCATCCAAGCTTCCCTTCAGGGGTTTTAAGAGTGACAAACACATCTCTAAATTCCTTTTTGATCAGGAGTTGGGTGGCATAAAAATGTTCATCACTTCCTTCACATGCCCCAGCTTCAATGACTGATTGCAACATTTCTGCTATCTCTTGCCTAACATGATCAGTGGGTGCAGAAGTTGCAGAGCTTGAACTAGCTTTCTCCACAAATGAGTCCACAAAACGCTTGAACTGCACATCTCTAAAATTTTTCTTTGGCTTCTTTGGAGATTTATAAGCAGCACCTCTTTTTGCAGGTTGTTTTTCAGCAGAACTTGGATGCACCTCTTGGACATCCTCACTACCATTATCTGCTGACCCCTCTCTTGCACCTGGAGCCACAGCATTTGCATTGGTGCAGGACGCACCACTAAACATGATTTCAACATCTTCTTCATTTTCCAAAGGGGCAAATCTAAATTTTTTGCACAACGGCATGGCCTGAAACACAAAAACTCTACAAGTTTATATTTATCATACAACAACATAAAGAGATACACAACAAAATCAAACACAACGTACCTCAATTTTTTCTTCCCACCATTCATTACTGGCCGCAATTGTACCGGTCTTTGGGTCTCTTCCCAGTCCAGACGCACTAAGAAGTAGTGTCTTCCATGTGGTAAAATCAGCTTTCAATGCATCCCATCGGTTTTTCATTTGAACACGGGTGTAATTCCTACCCGTCCGTTGATTGAATTGGTTAATAAGGTTGGCGTAACCTTTGTTGTTCAAACAATCTTGTGGTCTGTTATTTGCCAAGACTTGTTCCACACATATCTCATTAAAATTTTTTGCGGCATTTGAATCCCATTGTGCATTGGGTTTCCTAGTCTTTGTTATTGGCAAATTCTCCATCTATGCATTCATCAAATTCAACAAAGGAATTCACTCTCAAGTTCGCGAAACAAAAAAATTGATTGAGATTAGGATCAATATGGTGCGTATCCATGGGTTGTCATTTAATTATGTTCGCTACGAGGTAATAACACAAAGCGTCAATCACTGGAGTTCACGGAATAAAGACCTTTTGTAACACTATTGAATGCCATTCATGTTTTGCCAATCAACAAATAAAAGAGGGAAACTGATGTCTTGTCAATCAACAAATAAAGTGAACAAATAAAGTTAAAAGGAAATATTTAAAACTTACATTGCCGCAGCAGTGGGAGCTGGACCAGCTGTTGCAGTTGGGGCAGGTGCACTAACAGGCACACTGTTTCAGCAGACACCAGAACGATGTTAAAAGGATGTTATAAGGTGGTCGAGGAAAAATGAGCAAATAACATACAATTGTATCTTGTGAATTATAAATGATAAATCCAGGTTGCATACAAATATATGGCATAGCATGAATGGACCACCAATATCTAATGGTTCTTATAACTGCAGGGAAAGCATGTGATATTATACATCATACATCACATTTAGGATAGGAAACTTCAATTGCGCACATAAGTAGTTTACTATGTAGTATTAAGGCTACTGCCTTGCTAGATTTCTATCATGTAATTACACTGACACCACATGTTACATCACAGAGTGATAATATGATTGGCTTATCTTCCAAAAGCCATTCCAGTGTCTTCAAAAAAATTTGATGGGCCCAAATTTGGCTTTCTCATCCTATAGCTGCTAATCAACCAATCAGGCCTTAACATAAATTATTTGAACAAGGTAACATAATTCAGAGTCTGAGCTTCTTAAGAACTAATGACTCAGGTGAACAAATACTAGACATCATCGACATAGACGGAGTTATAACTGAACAATCATCTTAGGATGGCAAGCTAAATCCATTCTATGTGGTTGCTGACAGCAGAGTGGTTGTCTTGTCAATTGTCATTTAAGTCTTAGTACATGATATCACATAACAATAAATTTACTTCAGAAAGATTGATCTGAGTAGGCATCTTACTTTTGAACTAGAAATCAAAGAACATGAAAAAGACCGCAATCAAATAAGCAAGGTTTTTTTTTACAAAAGAAAACAATAACAGAAGCAGCACCTGATCCACTTAAGATGGTTGCTAACAGAGGATGGCTGTCTTGTCATTTGAGACTTCCAGAACTCGCTTTCAATACCACAAGCAGGAAATGACAAATTTACTTTACGAAGATTGTATCGGGTAGGCATCTTTTCTTTTGAATGCTACCTTTCTTTTCTTCCATTGCACAAACAGAAATCGACATGGATTCAATTGCTAATTGCTACGTTATAGATGGATTACCACATAATGTGACATCAATTGTTTACAGTAGTGCAAGCATAATAATTTTATATATAACACTCGATCATTTCTGCTCAGTTCAAACAAAGAAAACGGATGAACAACAAAAATTTCTGATGCATAAACAACTAAGAACACATATTAGCACTTAACATCTAATATGTTTGCATGGTAAAACAACAAACTTGTTAGTCAATCTGCTTTTACAGAATGCAGACATCTGATAATATATCCGATACAAAAGAACCTCTTAGCTGAAGCTAAAGCGCATTTCACTGCATTTGTGTATGCAAAGTCCAGGAATTGATACTGTTCCAGACTGAAATGGAAACTGTTTCCCCGACAAGATAGGGGCAGCAGTTTGTTCCATTTCTATCTCAGCCATGGCACCGCACTACCACTACCACTGAGGCAGAGTAGCTGCATATGTAAGTCAAAGCTCGGGAAATACAAGCAGTCAAGCAGAGCATCAAGTTGGATAAACTAGATATGGGACAGGCAATTGGGGTGCAGAGAGGACGGAGGAGACAGCATCCGGCGACAAGACAGCAGAGGACAGTAGCAGCTTGGGCGAGAAATTCTTACCGCGGCGGGGGCGGCGCCGCAGGGGCTGGCGCTGGGGCGTCGCGGGGGCCGGCGCGGGGGCGTCGCGTGGGGGCCGGCGGGGGGCGGCGCTGGGCGGCGCCGCGGGGGCCGGCGCTGGGGCGTCGCGCGGGGGCCGGCGCGGGGGGCGGCGCGTGGGGCGGCGCAGGGGGTGGCACGGGAGGATTGGGGATCGGGGAAGAGACGGGTGGAGGATAAGCGCGATAAGCTGCTCGGGTCCGGCTGCGGGAGGAAGCGCGGATAGAAGGGCTGTCCACAAGCGCTGCTCGCGGAAGCTGGGCGGAAGCGGACCGTTTGGCTACCCCACAGCTTAAAATTGTGCAGAAACTGCCCTACAAGCGGCGCCAAACAGGCCCAAGGTATCGAACCTCTCTGTTCCTGCACAAAGTCGCGCCCCGGGAGCGCTGCTACGTCGCCTCTGTCCGATCGCGCCGATCCGGTCGTCCGTAGGCAGGCAGGCAGGCGTGTAGAAATTTGCGAAAAAGCCCTCCTTGTTTGCCGGAACCAACCTGCGGTCCACGGACGCCCTCAGCTACAGTAAACACGCTCAATTCTGTTATGAAAACCCCCTGTTGTTTGAAATATCTCAACACGAAGAAGACAAAATTCGAGTTTTCCGGCTATTTTCCAAAAACACGCCCGTTGTTGTTTTTGCGGAAACCCCCCGCTACCCCGGCCGTGCGGCGCGCGTTCGCCCCCCTCCCTCCTTCCCTCACCACCCCCCCCCCCCGCCGCCGCGCTGCCTGTCGTCGCTGCCGGCCAGGGCCTTCGCCGCTGGCCCCCTATGATGTGAACCTGCTAGAGTTTGTTCCCGATCTTTCGATGAGAGGCGTGGGATAGCTCAATTGATGGAGGAAATAACGTTCACGGCCGACTACACCCTTCCAAGGATGCTGCGCCTTAGCAACCGATACACCACCTCCTACGGTCGCCGCGATCTCATGGAGCGTGACACCCGGCCACTAGGGCACTCGTCCTGCAAGCAATCGAAAAACTAGCAAGAACAAGTATAACAAGTACTGAAAATACGAGATATAATTGAAGGTCTCAAACTGAACTCAAATACGGTAGGGTTCCGGAAATAAGTAGACGAGCGGCTGGATCAACACGCGCGCCTACAAGAAAGTAGCAAAAGCTAAACTTGCATCTAACAAAATCTGAGTGTTCTTGGCGGCGGCTAAAGGTTATAAAGAAGTGGGAGAACGACCACAAGAGTGTTGGGGTCATGCTCCAACCTTAGGACGCGTCCGAATTGGACTCAACTTGATACACAGCCCACTGGGCCAAAATAGGATGACGCAGCACTGTGGCTGAGAAGGACTCTATAGTAAATCGACGATTGCGGTTGACTCCAAATAGATATGAAGGTGATTCCGGATCCTTTGAAAAGTGGATTTGATAAGCTTTTTAGAAAGTACTTGAACGACCAAAACGGGGTCCGGATGAAGTCGTGGCGGCCGTCACAAGTAGTGTCTATCCTGCAGTCCGAATCCAGCCTGCGTGATGCCTCTTCCCTTTTGATCCAATCCATTGTTCCTGAGTAAAACAAGAGCGCACGTGTCTCCATTGTCTAAATATCATGAACCTGAGCTTAAGAGTGAACTTACTTTATGGGTAAGCCGACGAGCACGAGCGCGAGTAATAGGACTAAGTGGTGTTGTCGAAGTAGATACTGGTGTAGGAGTAGATGTATCGTTGGTGGCGATGTCCTCATCATCCTCCCCTTCTTGCATTTGAGTCGTCCTCGACTCAAGCTTATCGTCATCTCCCAAATATGGCTTCAAATTTGCAATGTTAAATGTGGGACTAACCCCAAAATCTACAGGCAGGTCTAGCTTACATGCATTATCATTAATTCGCTCTAGCACTTTAAACGGTGCTAGACTTTCTCAAAACAGGAAACCTATCCTTTCTCAAGTGCAACCAAACTAATTCACCAGGTTCAAAAATCATTTATCACCAGCAAGGTTATACTTAGAATTCATGTGCTCTATGTTTTCTTTAGTTGTTTCATGCAGTTTTAACATCAGTTCAGCACCTTGCTTAGAATCAAAGTTCAATTTTTCACAAGTGGGCAAAGGCATTAAATCAATTGGAGCACGAGGTATCAAGCCATAAACAATCTCAAAGGGGCACATCTTTGTAGTAAAATGCATGGAACGATTATAAGCAAACTCAATATGAGTCAAACATTCTTCTCACAACTTAATATTCTTCCTTAAAATAGCCCTTAATACGGTAGACAAGGTTCGATCAACAACTTCAGTTTGACCATCAGATTGGGGATGATAAGTGGTAGAAAATATAAGCTTAGTTCCCAATTGTGCCCATAAAATTCTCCAAAAGTAGATAAGAAATTTGGCATCATGATCAAAAATAATTGTGTTTGGCACACCATGCAAACGAACAATTTCTCGAAAGAACAAATCAGCAACATGTGTAGCATCATCAGTTTTATGACATGGTATAAAGTGTGCCATTTTAGAAAATCTATCCACAACCACAAAAACGCTATCACGTCCCTTTTCTAGTTCTAGGCAATCCCAACAGGAAATCCATAGAAATATCCTCACAAGGAGCACTAGGAACTGGTAAAGCTATATACAAACAATGCGGATTTAAACGTGACTTAGTTTTTTAACATGTAGTGCAGCGTGCAACAAATCGCTCCACATCTCTTCTCATTTTTGGCCAAAAGAAATGACCAGCAAGTACATCCTCTGTCTTTTTTGCTCCAAATTACCCCATCAAGCCACTTCCATGTGCTTCCTGTAACAACAACAAACGAACGGAACTAGGTGGAATGCATAGCTTGTTGGCTCGAAATACAAACCCATCATTGACGACGAATTTATTCCATGCTTTTCCATCCTTACAATGCAGCAAGACATCCTTAAAATCAGCATCATTTACATATTATGTTTTAATTGTGTCCAAACCAAAAATTTTGCAATCAAGTTGTGTCAACAAAGTAAATTGCCTAGATAAAGCATCAGCAATGACGCTCTCTTTCCCTTTCTTGTGTTTGATGATATAAGGAAAAGATTCAATAAATTTAACCCACTTAGCATGTCTACGGTTCAGTTTTCCTTGACTACGAATATATTTCAAAGATTTATGATCAGAATGTATAACAAACTCTTTGGGTCACAAATAATGCTATCATGTTTATAATGTGCGCAAAAGAGCATACAATTCCTTTTCATAAGTAGAATAATTCAGAACAGATCCGCTCAATTTCTCACTAAAATATGTAATAGGTTTACCATCTTGTAACAAAATACCACCCAAATCAATTCTACTAGCATCACATTCAAACTCAAAGGTCCTATTAAAATCAGGAAGTTGGAGGAGAGGTGCATGTGTCAACTTATCTTTCAACATGGTGAACGTATTCTCTTGTCTGGTGCCCCAAGAAAAAGGCACCCCTTCTTCGTAAGCACATTCAACGGTGCGGCAATAGTGCTGAAATCCTTCACAAAGCGATGATAGAACCCAGCAAGTCTTAGAAAACTCCGCACTTGTGTGATGGTCTTTGGTACAGGCCATCCCTGAATAGCTTCCACCTTAGTTGGATCAACTTCAATTTCCTATGGAGTGACGATAAAGCCAAGAAAAGATACTCGATCTGTGCAAAATATGCACTTCTCAAGGTTACCAAATAAACGTGCATCACGTAAAGCATCAAAAACAGCACGTAAATGATTAAGATGTGCCTTCATGGATTTGCTGTAAATCAATATATCGTCAAAGTAGACAACAACAAATTTTCAATGAAAGCACGCAGAATCTCGTTCATTAATCGCATGAAGGTACTAGATGCATTAGTTAACCCAAAAGGCATGACTAGCCACTCATATAACCCGGACTTAGTTTTGAAAGCAGTTTTCCGTTCATCTCCCAATTTCATGCGAATCTGGTGGTACCCACTACGCAAATCAACTTTTGCTAAACACAACAGCACCACTCAATCCATCCAACATATCATCCAAACGTGGAATAGGATGTCGATATCGAATTGTGATATTATTAATAGCTCTACAATCAACACACATACGCCACGTTCCATCTTTCTTGGGGACTAAAATAACCGGAACAGCACAAGGACTAAGGGACTCACGCACATAATCTTTGTCGAGTAGTTCTTGCACTTGTCATTGAATTTCTTTCGTTTCTTCTGGATTGGTCCTGTACGGCGCACGGTTGGGCAACGATGCACCTGGATTTAGATCAATTTGGTGCTCAATCCCCCATATTGGTGGCAGTCCCGCTGGTATTTCACTTGGAAACACATTAGAATATTCCTGCAAAACGTTAGCGACAGCAGGGGGTAACGAGTGCTGCATATCGTGAATCGAAATCAAAGCGTCTTTGCACACCAAAGCATAGGCAACAGAAGTGGTAGCAATTAAGTCATTAATATCAGATTTAGTAGCAAGCAAGAAAGTTACTTTCAATCGTATCTCATCATACTTATTAGAAACTGACTTAACAATTTTATTGTTCTTACTTTTAGCTTTGGCAGCTCTAGCAATATCATCATGCACAATAGCTTCAGAAGACATAGGAAGCAACACAATTTTCTTATCATGGTGCAAGAGCGAAAGCTTATTTAATCTACCAAGATGCACACAATCCGTATCAAATTGCCAAGGTCTACCGAGCAGAATATGGCAAGCTTGCATAGGCACATCGCACTCCACAACATCATGATATAATCCGATTGCAAAATTAATGCGCACTAGCCTCGTTACATTAGCCTTACCACTGTTATTTAGCCATTGAATATGATACGGATGTGGGTGTGGTTTGGTGCTGAGTGCAAGCTTCTCCACCATTTCGCTGCTAGCCAAATTGTTGCAGCTACCTCCATCAATAATTATACGACATGAACGCTCTTTAATGCCACACTTAGTTTGGAAAAGTATGTGTCGCTGATTTTGCTCCGCATTCTCTATTTGTGCACTAAGCACACGGTGCACAATGAGACTCTCATAGTGTTCGCCGGCACCTGCATTAATATGTTCTTCTGGTATTCTCTCGTTACCTGCATGGTCAGCAGCAAACCAAGCAAGTGTATCTTCATCAAAATCACTAGCGGAGGAATACGCACCATCATCTTTGACCACCAAAATGCGCTTGCTAGGACAGTCACGCTGCACGTGCCCAAAGTCTTGCACCGATGACACTGGACATCTCTTGTTCTACTCGTGGATGCAACCGAGGATGCACTGGCGGTTGGCTTCTGAACAGTCTTGGTTGCTGAAGTGGTGGGAGGAGTACGTGTCTTGTCGCTGGATGGAGAAGGTGCTTCTGCATGGCTCAGTGAAGGAGTTGGTACAGGAGCACGTCCGCCCATAGAAGTATTCGTGCGTGGCTACCATGATGTAGATTTACCTGCAGAAACATGAGGCCTAGTACTAGCACGTCGTCCCTGCACCTCCCTTTCAGGTTTACAAGCAAGATGGAACAAATGGGTTACGTTAGTATAATCTTTATATGCAAGAATATTCTGAATTTCACAATTTAACCCTCCCAAAAATCTAGCCATAGCAGGTTTCTCACCCTCCACTAAATTAGAACGTAGCATACCCATTTGCAATTCCTGATAATATTCTTCTACACTTTTAGTGCCCTATCTCAATTGTTGTAACTTATGTAGCAGATCATGTGCATAGTAAGAAAGAACAAATCTAGCCCGCATGACCTGTTTCAAAGCATCCCAAGTTTGTGGCATGTCATCAATATTTTTCTTGCCATGTTCTATCCACCAAACAGAAGCAAAATCAGTGAACTCACTAATAGCAGCTCTAACACATGCATTCTCAGAAAAATCATGGCATGCAAACTTTTGATCCACAGCAATTTTCCAAGTAATGTATGCATCAGGGTCATATGTACCATCAAGAGGAGATATCTTAAATTTAATTTTGCTGAAAGCATCATCATTATTGTGTACCTCACGTCGGCGAAAACCACCCATACCTCTACGATTAGTGCGTAGCCGTAAGCGATGGCGAGCGTCTTGTTCATCTTGTTCAGTATCAACAATATATTCATCCTCCCAATCATCACGCTGTTCGTTGATTTTCACATGGACCTCATCAAAACACCGCAAAAGAGCAGCGGCACTCTTGTCAATATTGCCGACCGCTGTTTCCAGACCCATAAGCTTGGTGTTGATGGCAATCTGCGTAGCCTCCAATTGTCCAATCTTGTCATTCGTCACCTGCATATCATTATCAAGTCACCCTGTGCGCCGCTACACTTGCCTTTCAAAATGTTGTATGATGCCCCTGGTACGTGGAGACTGCTGCAAGCTATAATCCTCCTCCTCGGAGCCTGCCATGGTGAGAAAAACAAGGACAATAAGAAGAACAAGTGAAGTAGTAAAATTCTTACAGCTAATAGGGTGTAGCTACTGCAAGATGCTAACTCTTAACCTGTTGCACAAGTTCTTACCAATTCTTACCTTGCTGTTAGGAGGGAACGGCAACCAACAAGTCCGCAACCATGGAATAAAGTGTATCAGTGCTGCAGCAACAAGACTTGTGTAGCTGTAGTCGAATATGTGGAGCTGTAGGTGGGCTGGAACAAGGAAGTACTAGCACCACGTTAGTCACAAAAGCAAGCTGAATAATCATTCAACGGTGGTACTGTGCTAGTTCTAGTCTCGACCGTGCTACAGACGCGAGTCTGGATACAAAGGAAGTCACAAAGCACCACCCCTAACTGAAGCGTCCCCCCCATCAGGGAGACTTAAAAGTGTTGATTTATCAGTCCCAGGAGGCTGATAACACTTTTATTACATCAGATGGTACATCACCGTACAACTCTACGCGGTAATGGGCAGTGAAGCGCCACTATCGCGAGGATTACAACCAGAACCCACACTACTACACTAGCTACGAAAAGAGAATCATCAGAGTCTTGCGCCATGCGGAATCCAACGGTGGCCTCAACCACAGGCAAGACTGGGTGCAGGACGAAACCCTACTCGTTGTCTTCGGGGATGTAGTCTGGGTCTTCCACTGTAAAAGTAAGAATGGGGTGAGTACAAACATACTCAGCAAGTCCATTCACACCCACGGAGGGGGTATAACAGTAATCAAATGCACAGGGCAATCCAAGGATAAAGTTATAGTTCATTTGCGGAAAATTCAATTATATGCAAGGGTTCATTTTGAAAGCACTTTTCAAAACAAGTTTTTCCAATACCAAGGAGCACACGATGTTGATCCACACAGGATCCAAGTTTTAAACTGCTACCGGACTCCCCGTCCGCCGTAGCACACGGCACAACTGCCGGACACTTTCCAAACAACTCACGCCAGCCCATCCATTCCCAGAGAGAAACACTAGTTATGTGACCACACCATAACTTGCCCAATACCGTGGGCACGGCTATTCGAATAGATTTTAACTCTGCAGAGGTGTGCAACTTTACCCACAGGTGGGGTACCACAGCACGAACACCTTAGTGCCGGTGCAGATCCCAACAAAGCCATTACCCACCTTAGCTAGACCTGACTTGCCACCACGGGCTCCATCAAGGGGTCATTCGACCTATCTCCGAGGTTTAACCGGGGCATAAGTCACACAGAGCTTATCCCTTCTCCTTGATCACCCGTTGCTCTCAGCTCTCCTGATGGCTATCAGGCTAACTAGTGGGGTTTATGCTAAGCCGTTGCCCATACAACGGTCAAGTGGTTCGCACTACAAGAAGCTAGGTGAGATGTCACATCAACTCGGTCCTTAGGGGTGACAAGATGGATATCTCCCCTCCACGCTCAACCACACAGGTACGAGCACACCAACGGCAATTCACACAGAAATGCCATCCATCCCGTCTAACTCACTTTTCAAAACCACATTTTATCCCTTCCCACACGCACACACACTTTCTTTATAAAATCAGGTGGTCAAGGTAGGGTTATCTCAAACAAGGGTGGCTATCCTACCATGTTTTCAGCACGCAAAACCATGCAATTTTATAAAACAGGCCACTGGGTTGTGTTTATAAAAACTAGGACAGAAACATGCATCAAAGGGCGGAATTGAACTTGCCATCGTCAAACACTTGCGGGAGGTCCTGATCGTAGCACTGCCCCTCGGGTTCGGGATCGCAGTACTGGTCCTCGTTTGCTTGGTCACGCTCGGGAGCTTCCTCGTTCACTCCGTGTCCTACGACGCAAACAAACAGACACACAATCAAGCACAAGAATTAAAAGCTTTCATCGTTAAGCTCGAATCGGAAATAATTTAGTTATGGAGTTAGGGGTGATATCTTTGGGTGGTTTCTTAATGGCATGGCTAAAACTATACTAGAAAGGGCGTGGTAAAGTTTCGGGTCGATCGGAGGTCGTTTCGCACATAAAATGACGGGTTAAAGGTGGTTTCAGGGGTTAAACAGGGGTCCAAGGGCTTATTCTCAATTATCTGAGGAGGGTAGGGGCTTATTTGCGAATACTAGAAATATTCAGGGCATACTAACGGGTGTCGAGTGTAATTAGGTTTACGTGGTGAGGGGGGGCTTGGTTTGAAATATTAAAAAGAGCGGGGTTCCTTTTGTAAAAAGGGGTGGATATGTGTGTTAGAGTGAGGGGGGGGGGTTCCTTGGGAAAAACAGGGGAGGCCAGGGGGGTTTTTCGCAAAAGGGGCCTCCTTCTTCCTCCTCTTGCCAGTAGAGAACAGAGGAGGGAAGGGGGGGTACGGCGCCGGCCAATCCTCGGCGGCCGAGGCCCGGGCGGCCCGGGGTGGAGGGGGAAAAGAGGGAGGGGTCACGGGAGACTGGTTCCCGGCCTCACCTCGGCTTGGGACGCGGTGAGGGAGCGGGTCCACGGGGAGGGGCGACGGCGGTGCGGGAGCACGGCGGGGGCGGTGCTAGGGCGGTGGAGGCGAGGGGCTAGGCGACGTGGCAGGTTGTGGGGGGTGCCGGGGTACCCCTCGGCCCCTTTTATAGGTGGCCGGGGCATCGGGGCGGCGAGCTCGGCCGGCGGCGGTCGCGGGCGGACATTAATGGAGTTTGGCTGCCCGCGGCCGTCGTGACGCGGCTTGGTGGTGGGGCGCAGGCGCCGAGGCACATGGGGGGGTGCTGTGCCGGCACAGCGGCGCGCGCGCGGCGGAGCGGGCAGCGACGGGCGGCGCGGCACGCGCGGCACAGCGCGCGCGGGGGCGTGGCGTGGCGCAGCGGGCGGCGCGGCACGCGCGGCACAGCGCGCGCGGGGGAGTGGCGTGGCGCAGCGGGTGGCGCGGCGAAGCGCGGGCCCAAGCGGGGCGCGCGCGCAGGCACGGCGCGGGCGGCGAGGCCGGGGCAGCGCAGCGACGGGCGGCGCGTCGCCACGGCTCGGCCGTGCGCGCGGGGCGACGGGCGGCACGGCGGGCGGCGCGGCACGCGATGCACGCTCGTGCGCGCACGTGGGCGCGGGCAGGCGGCGTGGCGCGGCCAGGGGGCGGCCGGTGCTTAGGAGCTGGGCGGCGCTCGGGAGCAGGGAAGAGGAGGGGGAAACAGGGAGGAGAGGAGGGAAGGAAGGAAAAGAGGAAGGGGAAAAGAAGAAGAGAAAAGGGAAAAAAAGAAAAGAAAAAGGGAAAAGAAATGGGAGAGAGAAGGAAAAGGAGAGAGAGGGGGAAAGGGGCGCGTCGGCGCCGGTCGCGGCGGCGACCGCGGCCGGTCGGCCACGCGCGCGCGGGGATTCGCGCGCGGCACAAGGAGCGCCGGCGCTAATTGCGGCAGCGGTCGCGGCCGGTCGGCCACGCGCGCGGTATTCGCGCGAAGGGAGTCGCGTCTGCGTTAATTACGGCGGACGGTCGCGCGTGGGCGGCGATGCGGAACGGAACAGCACTCCGGTTAGGGTTAGGGTTTTGACGTCGAACAGTTTTTACGAATTACTCAAGCGCATGATTTTATTAAGTAAATTTTCAGGGCGTCACAAACCTACCCCACTTAAATGAATCTCGTCCTCGAGATTCGGCTGGCTCCTAAACAGATGGGGAAATTCGTTCTTTAGAGCCTCTTCGCGTTCCCAGGTGGCTTCCTCTTCTCCGTGTCTGCTCCATTGAACTCTGCATATCCGTACTTCGGAGTTTCTTGTCCTTCTGGTGACTGTGTCCAGAATTCTGACCGGTACTTCCTGGTATCGCAGATCTGGCTGTAGATCTATGGTTTCCACCGGCACATATTCTCCCTCGGGTACTCTTAAACATCTCCTTAATTGCGAAACATGGAATACTGGGTGTATATCCGACATTTCTTCTGGTAACTCCAGTTGGTATGCCACGGCTCCGACTCTCTTCAGAACTCGATACGGTCCAATGTATCGAGGGGCCAATTTTCCTTGTACTTGAAACCTTCGTGTTCCTCGAATGGGTGAGACCTTGAGATAAACAAAATCGCCTGGGTTGAAACTTATTTCCCGCCTCTTCTTGTCCGCGTAGCTCTTTTGTCGCGACTGTGCTGCTTTCAATTTCTCGCGGATTTCCGCTACTTTCTCCTCTGCTTCTTTTATAAGTGCAGGTCCTACTAGTGCACGTTCTCCAACTTCCGACCACATCAAGGGGGTTTTGCACTTTCTTCCATAGAGGGCTTCGAACGGCGACATGCCCAAGCTGGCTTGGTAACTATTGTTGTACGAAAATTCCGCATAAGGTAGGCTCTGTTCCCAATCATTTCCATAGGTCAGGACGCATGCTCTTAGCATATCTTCCATGATCTGGTTCACCCTTTCGGTCTGACCATCCGTCTGTGGGTGGTATGCGGAGCTGAAATCCAACTTAGTGCCCATGGCTTTATGCAGGCTTTTCCAAAACCTAGAGGTGAATTGAGTCCCTCTATCTGAGACAATTTTGCTAGGCACTCCATGTAACTTTACTATATTTTCCACATAAAGCTTTGCTAACTTTTCCCCGCCGTAAGTGGTTCGTACGGGTATGAAATGTGCCGATTTAGTGAGTCGATCCACTATTACCCATATGGAATCGTGTCCTTTCTGTGTTCTGGGCAGTCCCACTACAAAGTCCATGCCTATCTCATCCCATTTCCAAACTGGAATGGGTAGGGGTTGCAATAATCCTGCCGGCTTTTGATGTTCGGCCTTGATCCTTTGGCAAGTATCACACTGTGCCACAAATCGCGCAATATCCGCTTTCATTCCATTCCACCAATATTTTTGTCTTATGTCCATATACATTTTAGTGGATCCTGGGTGGATGGAGTAGGCCGAGTTATGGGCTTCGTCCATGATCATCTGCTGGAAGTCTCCATTTTGGGGCACACAAATCCTATCCTCGTACCATAATGTCCCCCTATCGTCTACTCTGAAACCCGGTGCCTTGTTTTCTCCAGTTTGTTTGCAGATTTTCATTAACTCCTGATCCGAGCTTTGGGCCTCTCTAATTCTATCCTCTAAGGTTGATTTGACGCTTAGCACATGGCTGGAACCTCGAGGAACAATGTGCACATTTAATCGTGCCATTTCCTCGCACAGGTTGTCCTCCTTGGGTCCATAAGTCTTCCGGCTTAGGGCATCGGCCACCACGTTCGCTTTTCCGGGGTGATAATGGATTTCCAAATTATAGTCCTTGACTAGCTCTAACCATCTCCTCTGTCTTAAGTTCAAATCTGGCTGGGTGAAGATATACTTCAGACTCTTATGGTCAGTGTAAATTTCACACTTATTTCCAATTAAATAGTGTCTCCAGATCTTAAGGGCATGCACTACGGCTGCCAATTCCAAATCATGGGTCGGGTAATTCTGCTCATGAGTCCTGAGTTGGCGGGAAGCGTATGCAACGACTTTCCCGTCTTGCATCAGTACACACCCTAATCCCTGTCGGGATGCGTCACAGTAAATGACAAAATCCCGATGAATGTCCGGTAGGGTCAGCACTGGGGCGGTTGTCAACCTTTGCTTCAGTTCTTGAAAACTTCTTTCACAATTTTCCGTCCAGGCGAACTTCTTCTCCTTCTTAAGAAGTTCCGTCATGGGTCGGGCTATCTTGGAGAATCCCTCGATAAATCTCCGATAGTACCCAGCTAATCCAAGAAAACTTCTGATTTCACTAACATTAGTCGGTCGCTGCCAGTTGGAGACTGCTTCGACCTTCTCTGGGTCCACTGCTACGCCTTCCGCGGTCAGGATGTGACCAAGGAAAGCTACTCTCTCCAGCCAGAATTCACACTTGCTGAACTTGGCATATAACTTATGTGCCCTCAGCTTTTCCAATACTACCCGCAAGTGTTGCTCATGTTCCTGCATACTCTTGGAGTAGATAAGTATGTCGTCGATAAAGACTACGACAAACTTATCCAGCTCGTCCATAAATACTTTGTTCATGAGGTTCATGAAATAGGCAGGGGCATTGGTTAGTCCGAAGGACATTACAGTGAACTCAAACTGCCCGTAGCGGGTGACAAAAGCTGTCTTAGGGATGTCACTTTCCCTAATCTTGAGCTGAAAATATCCTGACCTTAAATCGATCTTAGAAAAGTACTTGGCTCCTTTTAGCTGATCGAACAGGTCATCAATCCTGGGGAGGGGGTACTTATTCTTAATGGTAACTTCATTCAGTGCCCGGTAATCTACACACATCCTCATACTCCCATCTTTCTTTTTGACAAACAGAACCGGGGCTCCCCATGGCGACGAGCTTGGTCTGATAAAGCCAATCCGTTGTAGTTCTTCTAGTTGCTTCTTTAATTCCGTCAATTCCGAGGCTGCCATCCTATAGAGTCTCTTGGCTATAGGGGAGGTTCCGGGGTTAAGGTCGATGACGAATTCTATGTCCCTGTCTGGTGGCATACCGGGAAGTTCCTCGGGAAAAACATCTGGGTATTCGTTCACTACCGGGACTCCTTCTAAGGGCTGGGCTTCCATGTTAAACACCATTGGGTCAAACTTACTATCCCGGGTATGGCAGATCACTTGTACTCCTTCAGGGTTTGTTAGATGTACCACTTTGTCAGTACAGCCTATGAGACCATTGTGTCGACTTAACCAGTCCATTCCAAGGATTACGTCTATTCCCCCTGACTTAAGTACTACCAAGTCTGCTAGAAATTCTACCCCACTTAAATTGATTCTTACCCGTAGACAGCCTAATTGACAATTGATGTCGCCTCCAGGCGTCCGGGTTAATAGGGGTGTTTTTAGTAGTACCGTGGGTATTTTGTGTTTTTCCACAAAGCTCGAGGATATGAATGAGTGCGATGCTCCAGAATCAAATAGTACTGTTGCCAGAGCTGAGTTGACTAGGTACTCACCGAGCACTACGCCCTGAGCTTCTTGAGCCTCCTGCGCGTCGATGTGATTGACGCGGGCTCGTCCAAAGGACTGCTGGGGCTGCTTTGTCTGCTGGCTGTTGTCGTTGTTGCGGACAGGCACTCGGTTGGCGCCGGTCAGGGCTGGTCTGGGTCCATTCACCGAGTTGGAGAAGGCGGATGTGGCCGGCTTGTTCTTGGCATAAGGGCAATTGGCAATATAATGCCCTATCTCACGGCAGTTGAAGCAGGCCCTAACATTGTTGTTGTCGGGAGTGACCTGGCTTGTATTGCTCTGTGGGGCCCTCATGGTATTCTGGCTCCTGGGCGGGGCCTGTGGTCCTGTCACTTGCGACTGAGTCCTATACTGCATCGGAGCCTGAGATCTTGGTGCTGTGTAGTTGGAGTTCCTCGGCTTTTGGAAGCGGTCCTGCTGGCGGGCCTTGCTTTCCAGGAATTTGCGTTTGTTGTCCTTTCTTTCTTCAGCCTTGGCCCTTTCTGTAAGGATGGCCTTGTTCATCAGAGTGTTGAAGTCAGGGTAGATCTGAGGGGTGAGCAGGGTTCGGAGTTCTGGGCTCAGTCCTTTCTTAAACATATCCTGTTTCTTGTCGTCGTCACTCACTTCCTCAGGTGCATAACGGGCCAATTCTATGAACCGGTGGGTGTATTCTTCCACCGTCATGCTCCCCTGTTGTAGTGCGCGGAACTCATCCACCTTGCGCTTCATAGTGGCCGAAGGGATGTGGTAGCGGCGGAACTCCTTACGAACTCTCCCCAGGTGATGGTAGAGGCATCTTCGGCTGCGGCACAATAGTTTTCCCACCAGGATAATGCCGTCCCGGTGAGCTGGTGGGCTGCCAGAAGGACTTTATCCCGGTCCTGGCATTCGAATGGTTCGAGCTTCCTCTGAATTACTCGCAACCAGTCGTCAGCATCCAACGGGTTGCAGGATTCGGCAAAGGTAGGTGGCTTGGTCCTTAGAAAGGCCGTCAGCTTGTCGTTCATATTCTGCCCTCGTGGCTGCCGGTTAATGAGGGCATTCGCCAGAGTCTCCAGTATGAGGGTCTGGTTATGGATGATCTGCGCCAGGTCTCCGAGGGGTGGAGGTGGTGGTAGTTGTTCTCCTTCTTGACTTCCCCCTCGGTTCTGGCTTACTTCTTGTTCTCCTTGGGGAAGATCTTGTTCAACGGGATGGGCTCCGACACTAGCGGCTACGGGGTTCCGGCCACGGGAGGCCCTCGCGACGTTCCGGGGGGTCACCTGTTGATTGGGTAAACTAGGGTTACGATTATGTGATGTTTAAGTTGTTTAATTCGTATATATAAGGCAGAATCTACCTCCTGCCGGTACTCATATAAATAATCAGCACACAACATCACAAACAATAAGCACAAACCATTTTATTACTGCAAGGGGGGGGGGTTACCACTTAGGGTAAGGCTAGGTATCGTACTACTCGTCTGGGATCAGGTACCACAACAAAAGTGGCTGGGGACACATCACTAGGGTGGCGCCGGTCATTTTACTTGCGTGGTGTGTCTTCTTCCGGGGCGGACAGGGTGAGAGGTTCTCGCTCGCCGTCTTCTGGGTTCCCATCAGTCAGGGGCTGCATTGCAGCATCCCCTTTGTCGGCGGCAGCAGAACTTTCAGGATTCTCGGGTGGGGCTCGTGTGCTTCCAAAGAGTGATCCCCACCCTATGACGGGTGTCCCGAGTAAAACGTGGTCTTCCCCTATCGCCGGGACTGGTGTTCCACTTTGGGTCCAATCTTGCATACGCCGGTCCCGGGCCTGCCTGAGGCTCTCTTGGGCGACTGCTTCGCTACTGACCGCGGCTGCGGCTCTCGCCTCGGCATGGGCGGCTCGGATCTGCTGTATCCTCACCGCGAGCTCTGCTTGCTCGGCTCGGTGAGTCTGCTCCCTCAGAAGGTTGGCTTGCTCGTCAAGGAGTTGGTCCAGGGCGGCTAGGTAAGTAGCCACTTGGTATAGGGGGCCTTCTTCGTGGCGACGTCGCTCCAGGTTTCTCATGCGCGCTTCCCAGACTGGGGTTCTGATGGCCGGCGGAAAGAACTTTGCTGGTGTGGGGGCGAGGTGTCCTTCAAAAATCCGGCACAAGTAACGGAGTGCTTTCCTGATGGCCAAGGGGTAGGTGTCTTGGTGTCTAAACCCTGTGGCGGTCGCCCGCCAGGGCTGGATGTCGGGGTAGCGGTTGCTCCTGGCGATGACCAGGATCACCCTGCAGCGGAGGGTACCATGGTGCTCGTACTCTCGGCTGTAGTACCTTGGGCGCTCTGTAACGCCAAGGTCCTCCAGGGTGTTGATCAAAAGGCTGGGGAATCCAGGTGCAGCTTGGCAATTGCCCTGGGTCCATCCTTCCTCAGCCATCTGAAACATGAACAGGGTAAACAAATTTTGTACAGGTACAACGAGGGAGTAGATATCATTTATTATTGCAACATGGTGGGGTACAGTTTCCAGGGGCACGGGGTTATTAGGGTCGGGTTCTAACTTGGAGTGCTAACCCTATTACGGGGATTCTTCCTCGGTCCTGATAGAGCGCTTCTTTATTGGAAGGAACCGATCCATCTCATTTTCGGTCTGAGTACCCTTATCCCAATGGGTTTCCATGGGTTCTTCTTCTTCTTCCTCTATCCATCCACCTATTCCGTTGCGGTTCTCGTATTCTTGCACCTGGGCTTGGAGGGCAGCTAAGGAATACTCGGCGTTTGCGGCTCTTGCCCGTTGTTCCTCTAACTCCTGGGTTAACTTTTCAACCCCATGGATTAGCTGCTTCAGTTGTGCCGCCTGCTCACGGTAGAGTGCATCCAAGCCAGTGAGGTAGATGGACAGGTGGGAAACCGTGTCTTCCAGGTCTTCTTCTTCTCGTCCAAGTCCCCTCATTCGGGCAATCCAAGTGCGTCCTCTACCTCCAGCGGGTGGGAAAAATCCCATAGGAGTCCGCTGAAGGTGGTGCCTGTAGAGCACACGCAGTCGTCGCAGGGCTTTACGAGCGGCCTTTCGATAGGTGTCGGGAAAGCGGAAACCAGTAGTGGAGATGAACCAAGGGTCCACATCAGGGTAGCAGGTGCTTCTCTCCACAAAAACCATCATGTCGCACCGAAGGGTGCCTCCGGCGATGTACTCACGGTAGGCATACTCCGGTGGTTCCATAACCCCGACGCGTTCCAGGCTGAGCAATAGCAACTTGGGGAGGCCGGGCTCTGCGTGGCAGATTCCGCTAACCCATCCATTGCCAGCCATCTGGAACAAGGCAAAAGACCAGTGGTGAGTGTTTGTGCAGAAAGTTCCTAAACCGGGACAAGTTCTAGGGTCTGAGAAGGGGTCTCGTTCCTAGGGTCACGTCCTACGGCCAGCCTACGGCTCTGATACCACCTGAAGCGTCCCCCCATCAGGGAAGACTTAAAAGTGTTGATTTATCAGTCCCAGGAGGCTGATAACACTTTTATTACATCAGATGGTACATCACCGTACAACTCTACGCGGTAATGGGCAGTGAAGCGCCACTATCGCGAGGATTACAACCAGAACCCACACTACTACACTAGCTACGAAAAGAGAATCATCAGAGTCTTGCGCCATGCGGAATCCAACGGTGGCCTCAACCACAGGCAAGACTGGGTGCAGGACGAAACCCTACTCGTTGTCTTCGGGGATGTAGTCTGGGTCTTCCACTGTAAAAGTAAGAATGGGGTGAGTACAAACGTACTCAGCAAGTCCATTCACACCCACGGAGGGGGTATAACAGTAATCAAATGCACAGGGCAATCCAAGGATAAAGTTATAGTTCATTTGCGGAAAATTCAATTATATGCAAGGGTTCATTTTGAAAGCACTTTTCAAAACAAGTTTTTCCAATACCAAGGAGCACACGATGTTGATCCACACAGGATCCAAGTTTTAAACTGCTACCGGACTCCCCGTCCGCCGTAGCACACGGCACAACTGCCGGACACTTTCCAAACAACTCACGCCAGCCCATCTATTCCCAGAGAGAAACACTAGTTATGTGACCACACCATAACTTGCCCAATACCGTGGGCACGGCTATTCGAATAGATTTTAACTCTGCAGAGGTGTGCAACTTTACCCACAGGTGGGGTACCACAGCACGAACACCTTAGTGCCGGTGCAGATCCCAACAAAGCCATTACCCACCTTAGCTAGA
The DNA here is from genome assembly GCF_002211085.1 of Panicum hallii. Lineage (NCBI taxonomy): Eukaryota > Viridiplantae > Streptophyta > Magnoliopsida > Poales > Poaceae > Panicum > Panicum hallii. The sequence goes on along the minus strand of NC_038046.1, from coordinate 33,695,457 downwards.
CCTGACTTGCCACCACGGGCTCCATCAAGGGGTCATTCGACCTATCTCCGAGGTTTAACCGGGGCATAAGTCACACAGAGCTTATCCCTTCTCCTTGATCACCCGTTGCTCTCAGCTCTCCTGATGGCTATCAGGCTAACTAGTGGGGTTTATGCTAAGCCGTTGCCCATACAACGGTCAAGTGGTTCGCACTACAAGAAGCTAGGTGAGATGTCACATCAACTCGGTCCTTAGGGGTGACAAGATGGATATCTCCCCTCCACGCTCAACCACACAGGTACGAGCACACCAACGGCAATTCACACAGAAATGCCATCCATCCCGTCTAACTCACTTTTCAAAACCACATTTTATCCCTTCCCACACGCACACACACTTTCTTTATAAAATCAGGTGGTCAAGGTAGGGTTATCTCAAACAAGGGTGGCTATCCTACCATGTTTTCAGCACGCAAAACCATGCAATTTTATAAAACAGGCCACTGGGTTGTGTTTATAAAAACTAGGACAGAAACATGCATCAAAGGGCGGAATTGAACTTGCCATCGTCAAACACTTGCGGGAGGTCCTGATCGTAGCACTGCCCCTCGGGTTCGGGGTCGCAGTACTGGTCCTCGTTTGCTTGGTCACGCTCGGGAGCTTCCTCGTTCACTCCGTGTCCTACGACGCAAACAAACAGACACACAATCAAGCACAAGAATTAAAAGCTTTCATCGTTAAGCTCGAATCGGAAATAATTTAGTTATAGAGTTAGGGGTGATATCTTTGGGTGGTTTCTTAATGGCATGGCTAAAACTATACTAGAAAGGGCGTGGTAAAGTTTCGGGTCGATCGGAGGTCGTTTCGCACATAAAATGACGGGTTAAAGGTGGTTTCAGGGGTTAAACAGGGGTCCAAGGGCTTATTCTCAATTATCTGAGGAGGGTAGGGGCTTATTTGCGAATACTAGAAATATTCAGGGCATACTAACGGGTGTCGAGTGTAATTAGGTTTACGTGGTGAGGGGGGGCTTGGTTTGAAATATTAAAAAGAGCGGGGTTCCTTTTGTAAAAAGGGGTGGATATGTGTGTTAGAGTGAGGGGGGGGTTCCTTGGGAAAAACAGGGGAGGCCAGGGGGGTTTTTCGCAAAAGGGGCCTCCTTCTTCCTCCTCTTGCCAGTAGAGAACAGAGGAGGGAAGGGAGGGTACGGCGCCGGCCAATCCTCGGCGGCCGAGGCCCGGGCGGCCCGGGGTGGAGGGGGAAAAGAGGGAGGGGGTCACGGGAGACTGGTTCCCGGCCTCACCTCGGCTTGGGACGCGGTGAGGGAGCGGGTCCACGGGGAGGGGCGGCGGCGGTGCGGGAGCACGGCGGGGGTGGTGCTAGGGCGGTGGAGGCGAGGGGCTAGGCGACGTGGCAGGTTGTGGGGGGGTGCCGGGGTACCCCTCGGCCCCTTTTATAGGTGGCCGGGGCATCGGGGCGGCGAGCTCGGCCGGCGGCGGTCGCGGGCAGACATTAATGGAGTTTGGCTGCCCGCGGCCGTCGTGACGCGGCTTGGTGGCGGGGCGCAGGCGCCGAGGCACATGGGGGGGTGCTGTGCCGGCACAGCGGCGCGCGCGCGCGGCGGAGCGGGCAGCGACGGGCGGCGCGGCACGCGCGGCACAGCGCGCGCGGGGGCTTGGTGTGGCGCAGCGGGCGGCGCGGCACGCGCGGCACAGCGCGCGCGGGGGAGTGGCGTGGCGCAGCGGGTGGCGCGGCGAAACGCGGGCCCAAGCGGGGCGCGCGCGCAGGCACGGCGCGGGCGGCGAGGCCGGGGCAGCGCAGCGACGGGCGGCGCGTCGCCACGGCTCGGCCGTGCGCGCGGGGCGACGGGCGGCACGGCGGGCGGCGCGGCACGCGATGCACGCTCGTGCGCGCACGTGGGCGCGGGCAGGCGGCGTGGCGCGGCCAGGGGGCGGCCGGTGCTTAGGAGCTGGGCGGCGCTCGGGAGCAGGGAAGAGGAGGGGGAAACAGGGAGGAGAGGAGGGAAGGAAGGAAAAGAGGAAGGGGAAAAGAAGAAGAGAAAAGGGAAAAAAAGAAAAGAAAAAGGGAAAAGAAATGGGAGAGAGAAGGAAAAGGAGAGAGAGGGGGAAAGGGGCGCGTCGGCGCCGGTCGCGGCGGCGACCGCGGCCGGTCGGCCACGCGCGCGCGGGGATTCGCGCGCGGCACAAGGAGCGCCGGCGCTAATTGCGGCAGCGGTCGCGGCCGGTCGGCCACGCGCGCGGTATTCGCGCGAAGGGAGTCGCGTCTGCGTTAATTACGGCGGACGGTCGCGCGTGGGCGGCGATGCGGAACGGAACAGCACTCCGGTTAGGGTTAGGGTTTTGACGTCGAACAGTTTTTACGAATTACTCAAGCGCATGATTTTATTAAGTAAATTTTCAGGGCGTCACACTAACCGAAGGAAAAAAACAAACGCAATGAATTAGCCCCTTGCCTTTTCTTTTCTTTTTTTCACCTTTCTTCTTTTTTTCCATGGGAACCTTAAAAATAGATTCTATTAACAAAGTAATACAAGCAAGTAAGTCACCACACACACTTTTGCCCGAAAGAGTAGGGGTATATGGGTAATTAAAAGATACTCTCTCTCTGGAGTAAGCCGAACATCTAAATACATATACGAAGTATTATTGCCTCTATTACACAATTCGGACTCAGACTCAACCATCATTGATTCCAACTCGGACTTGATAACAAAGAGACACTCAGATTCGGCAATCGAGAGATGAATAGGCTACCCGAATTCAAGTCGGTCACGACCAACACGCGCTTAACCAATTCCAAGTCGAACTTGATAGCCAAACTGTATTCCGATTCGGCCAAAGCAGTGATTAAAAAGGTATCGTAGGTGACCAAATGTGACAAGAAGTCAAAACTTTAAAGGACTACAACTATGACCAGCAACTCGACACAACCGATGCAACCGAAAACTCAACAAGCTCTAACTAAGCCGTACTAGTAAAGACTCTAAAGGGTCTATAGGATTGCGGCGGGAAAAATCTCTACTATTTTTGGCTTTTTTCTGGACTGTAGGAAAATAAAAATAGCGAAGGATTGGAAGTCTCTCACCGAACAACCTTACTCTGATACCAACTGATGTGAACCCGTTAGGGTTTGTTCTAACAGTTTGTTCCTGATCTTTCGATTAGAGGCGTGGGATAGCTCGATTGATGGAGAAAACGACGTTCACGGCCCGACTACAGTCTTTCAAGAATGCTGCGGCTTAGCAACCGATACACCACCTCCTACGGTCGCCACGATCTTGTGGAGCGCGACACCCGGCCACTAGGGCACTCGTCCTACAAGCAATCGAAGAACTAGCAAGAACAAGAACAAGTATAACAAGTACCGAAAATACGAGATGTAATTGAAGGTCTCAAACTGAATCTCAAATACGGTGGGGTTCCGGAAATAAGTAGATGGGCGGTTGGATCAACAGGCACGCCTACAAGGAAGTAGCAAAGCTAAACTTGCATCTAACAAAACCCGAGTGTTCTTGACGGCGGCTAAAGGTTATAAAGAAGTGGGAGAACAACCACAAGGGTGCTAGGGTCGTGTTCCAACCTTAGAACGCGTCCGAATTGGACTCAACTTGATACACGGCCCACTAGGCCAAAATAGGGTGATGCAGCAATGTGGCTGAAAAGGACTATGTAATAAATCGACGATTGCGGTTGACTCTAAATAGATATGGAGGTGATTCTAGATTCTTTGGAAAGTAGATTTGATAAGCTTTCCAGAAAGTACTTGAACAACCAAAATAGGGTCCGGATGAAGTCGTGGCGGCCGTCACAAGTCATGTCTATCCTGCAGTCCGAATCCAGCCTACGCGATGCCTCTTTCCTTTTGATCCAATCCATTATTCCTGAGTAAAACAAGAGTGCACGTGTCTCCATTGTCTAAATATGATGAACCTGAGCTTTAGTGTGAACTTATTTGATGGGTAAACCGACGAGTACAAAGTACGAGTAATAGGATCAAGTGGTGTTGTCGAAGTAAATACTGGTACAGGAGTGGATGTATTGATGGCGGCGATATCCTTACCATCCTAGTCCTGTTGGCCCGCGGGAAAGTATCCGCCCCACTTCAAAACCGAAACCCCCAATCCCCTTGCCGGCGAGCTCGTCGGCGATGCGGCCGCCGGCGCCTAAGCTCCGTGCTGCCTCATCTTCGTCCTTCTACAGCCAGCGTGAGCCTCGCCAAGAGAACCCGTTCCTCCTCCTCCCTTCCTGCCACGGGGCCAAGCTACCTCTCAGCTGCCCCCTTCTCGATCGCATGCTCTCCGGCAGCCTCCCCGCCGCCTCCACCACCAAGGCCGGCGGATCCGCCTCCGGCAAGATTAATGTTTGGGGCGCCTCATCCACGTCACCCACTGCAGCCCCGTGCCTCCCTTCCGTCCGGGCTCGCAGAGGTGCCGTGTCTCCAGTCCGCACTTCCCGCATCGTCTCCACGAGTCCCGTTTGCGCGGCCGGCGTCTAACAAGCTGCTCATCTGCCTGCAACATGGAGCGCCCCTCCCCAACCCAATGCCACTCGAGCAGCAAGCCACTGCTGGCTCTTCGGAAGGACACACACAGCAAGCCAGAGTCGCGTCCGTACTCCCTCCAGGCGGCCACCTTCGTATGCCTCCAGCCCCTGAAAGGTGAGGCCTAGGTTCCTACCCCCTCCTTGGATGTGTACGTGTGCATGCAAGATTTTCCTAAAAAGTGGAATGGAAAATGGATTGGTTACATCGATCTGGATGTGTTCATGTATATTTGTCATTTCTGAAATCTGCTATAGTGCTATTCCTTATTCAGATCAGAGTCCTTGCCGAGCTTTTTTATAGCAATTTCTCTGTCATGTGAGTTTGCCTTATAATTGAAATGGAAATATGGATGAAACTAAATCAGGGAAGTTGTGGATGAGTTACTTTGTAAGCTTTGCCAAAGTATAAATGATTTACAAAAGTTATTTTTTACAACTAAGATAGTTCTGAATCTTACAATTGGAAATTTGAAGATTTCAGTAGTCTTCCTTCTCCAAAGCCTTCAGGAGTGTTTAAGTCATTGGATTAACCTCTTTTGATTTTGTTGTTTCTGTATACTGCTTGGTTCCCAAATTTCAAGAGCATTTCTTCTGTTGTGATATGGAATTGATGTTTGTTGCAAAAGTTTATGTTTGATCTATAGTAGGGTATGAAACTATTTCTAGGGAAGCTGACAGCCATTCAATTGTTTTCCTTTGAAAAAAATAATGATAGTTTTCAGCTTAAGAAAACATGCTTCTAATTTTTCATTTATTCCTTTGAATTGAGGACCTTACTGCGTACCTTCATTCTCCTTCCTCATGTCACGATTAACTTATTTCTCCACTCTGTTAACGAGGACGGGGTCTTGAACTCGTGTTGAAGAAATGGCTTGGAACTGTTTATGGAGGTGATAGTTTTAGTTCACTGTGCATGGTCACTATGCCTTCACACCATATTCTGAAAATTGCTATTTACAAATGGCTTCTTAATTGAATATCTACAGGCAAATGCCATGATGTCAATGCGCAGCGCTGCAGTTAGTTGTTTTACTTCATAGCATATATTTATAACTAATACAAGATGATAACTTATAGATCTCTGGTAGGTGCCATATAGATATATGCCTAGCTGCAATCAAATGCTACCAAGCATTATGCAACTGAACCCGAGGAAGCAATGACAAGTTGCTGGGAAATGACAATTTTTATATCAGTTATTACATGGTAAAGAAGTTTAAATAGTCAATCGATCGATTTGGTAGACAGAACAAGAGAAAGCATGTCTATTTCTAGAGTTATTATACCCTACGGAATTCACAGAGAAACTCAAGTAGGAAATGGCTGGTCCTATAGTAGTATCCCTAAATGATTAATGGTTTGATACATTTTAAACTGTGTATGCAACTCTACTGGCTTTTGTAGATGCTTATCCTGGAAAATTTAATTGTAATGCCCACAATATGTCTAAATATTGTGGTTCATGGAGGGAGTTAAAACATATAATCCACTTTTACTCAAAAAAATAAAGCCTCTGTTGTTGTTTATATAATGCCTTAAAGATTTATGGTGCTTCGAATTATATCTTATAACAAAAAACTACTTGGCTGATCTATCTGCATATTGTTGCTTTATGTGCAACCAAACAGAGTTGCTATTCCTACAATAATTTCTGTCAAAATATTGAATTCCACGTTGAATGGGGAAGACCAGTGAGAAAACTATCAGAAATCCATATATGTACATGCTGACTAAATTCAAAGGATATTACGCGTTCTATGCAGAAATTGAACATCCAGCAAACCAAATTTGAAATGTGCACAATGTTTTATAACTGAAAATGTTTCTAATGAGAGGCTCTAAGATTTTCCCCTCTTGGTTGAACCAGTAGCGTGCGATAAGTGAGATAGCTTCTATAAGACAAAGATGTAATTGGCAAGTTCTTCCTTGATTTGATAAGAAAGTCATTGGATGCCACAAAAACTGTAAAGCAGAGCTATTGATGGTAGTTCAATACAAATAGAAACCAACTCTTAATACAAACAGTATGACAAGGTTCATACGAGTTTACGTTCTTACAATTTCTTAGTTATTTCCAGTTGAACTATGATTTTTATCTTTAAGTGTTGATTTGAAATTCAGGGCTCAGCTATTTGATTTGGCAACTGCATTGATGCCTGCTTTGGTTGCAAAGTCTATCGCCATGCTATTCAGTTGTGTGAAGCCTACAATTAAGGTTGAAATCATGGTTTAATGGTTGCCTTTTTCATGTAACCAAGAATCTAATTTCAGTGCCCTTGATAATTTTCTAGGATAATGACTGATTCTACTATTATTCTGTTAACATTTTGCTATACCGTTAACACTAAAAATATCCAGAACGATAGAGTTAGATGACATTTGCTTAGCATTGGTTATTCAAGCAAACTACTCATTTATTCTGATGCCCACAATTATTTGTTGATGTTTATTTCATGAAAATAAGAAAACCAGAAACAGAGCTTATAATTTTGCTTATCAGAATTGGTCGAGCATGTGAAGGTGCTTGAAAATGACAAGGAGAGCATACACCAGTTTTTTGGCATGGTACTAATATTTATTTCAACTGTCTTAGCCACTACTAATCCTACTCGCTCAGCAATTACCCAGGTGATTAGATATTCCATGATTTATGAGATCACTTTGCTATGTTATGATCGTATACATTTCTTTTCTAATTACTCATTGAAGATCATGAATGCTACATCTTAATACGTGGATTTTACCCCCAGAAAAATCATTCTGCTAATGCGAGTTCCTATCCCATCTGACTCGCAGCCTTGGTGATGGTCTTGCTTGGATCTGTGTCAAGAATATTGGTGGTAAGTTCTTGAATTCTGATTCACCTAGCCTGTTTTAGATTTTTTTTTGCTAACGTAGCAAAATATTAGGCAACATAAAAAATGTGTTTGATGTTGTGCAGTGTTTGCAGCTGCCATTTTTTTCCCCTTCTCTTTACTGCACCTCCAGATCTGTTCATATAGACTGTGTGCTACTAGCTGTTTTGTTTATCTGCATTAGGTTTAGGGTCCATTTGCTACCTGCCTTGTTTGCCCCAGGTTTGGATCTGTTCATACCGCTCGTGTCTTGTTAGTTAAATTTTTTTTTGGAATTAGGTTCAGGGTGGGTGCTGCAGTGGAGGCATTCTCTGCCTTTTGTGGTCAGTTGCCTAATGTCCCTGGGCTTCGAGGATGTGCTGCCTCGGGAAATTCTTCATCTACGTTCCGTTCTGTAACCTCTGCGTGCGGCCTGCGTGCTTGTGGTACAAGTGCTGTTGCGGAGCCAGATTTCCTTTGCTATTGTGGGGAACCTGCTCGCAAGCTTACTGCCGGTACGGAAAGGAATCGAGGTCGTAAATTTTTTGTTTGCCGGAAATCTGAGTTTGGCAAGGTAGACTTGGTTTCTCCTTGTTCCTTAGATGGTGTTGATTTTTTCCGTAACGATGCGATGTCATATTAATTCCTTTTATTGCACCCTATTGCTAGGGATGCAGGCTTTGAATTTGGGAAGATGTTCTTATGCGGTTCGTCTATTCCATGGTCGACCATTGGTCGCCGGTGGTTCCAGGTTCCATAGCCGACGAATTGGTTGTTGCTCATGCTGAATTGGCCCAGATGGATGCTAAGTTCTCTATTTTGCGTAGTGAATTCTAGGTTAGAGAGACGGAGTTGGTTGCTAAAGTTCAGGAATTAGAGTTACAACTTGCGAATTCGAGGAAAGCTGCGGGCCATGCTCGGGAACGAGGTTTCAGTTTTTGGAAGTTCGTGCACTTCTTTATTTACGTGTAACAGTAAATAAAGATACCTTGGACTAATGTGAGGCTGCCTTCGCTACTATATGTGCTATTCATAGAATGCTTTCCTCCAGTTTATTGCTCGCTTGTTTCATTTGGTTCCTACTTTTGTACCTTATGTGTAGAGCGATTCATGTATGTGGGATTAACTAAGGCCTGTTTTGATCTTCTAGCCACAGTTAGTTGCCTAAAATTAGTTAGTAGAATTCTAAATAGACGACTTAAGGAGGAAGTTAGTGACCTTTCAGCTAATTGAAGCTATACTACCGCATTAGCTGACTGGAATCAGTTAGCTAATGCTGTGAAACAAAAGGGCGCTGGTTGTCATGACCCAAACTTAAATCACGTGGTTAAAATTTAAACAACATCATCATGAGCATCATCCAAGCATCAAGGAGCATCATGTGCATTTAATTACCTAGTGATCATCCATTTTCTTGTGTGGTTTAAGTGAAAGTTGTGAAGCTACTTCAAATTTTGCTATGTAACTGTGCCCCCAAAGATTTTATTCAAATACTAGAATTCAAATGGTGAATTGTAGATATTTTTCCTCAATTTTTAGATGTCTTTTCCGAGCCATAAAATTCTTAGAAAGTTTGAAAACTGCAGAATTGTTGGAATTTTTGTGACCAATATTTAATGGCTTTTTGAGTGTTTGTTGTTGCATTGTGTTGTTGGTAGTGTGATCTTACTCCAGTAAAAATTTGGTAAATTTTCAAGCCCGGGAGGTAGCAGTTTTTGAATTTAGAAGTTAGAACTCGGTTTTCCGGTTATATTCGTTGCTAGCCCCACCTGTCAGCCGCTCACCAGCACTCCCCGCGCGCCCGGGCCCGTGCGTCAGCCACCCCCTCCGTCTTTCTCGCGCATCCGTGCCCACCCGTTGGCCGACCGCGCGGCAGGCGTCACTTCGGTGCCCGCCGGTTGGCCAACGCGGCCCCAGGCCGGAGTTATCCCGCGCGCCGCCTGTTCCCCTTCTCTCTCCCTCCATTTTCGAACACCGCCGTTTCTCTTCTCCCCAAACCCTAGCTCGCCCGAGCGCTGCTTCCTCTTCCGCCCGCCGGCCGCCGCATTCCGCCGCCGTCGGTGAGCCTCCGCCCGATTGCCCGCACCTACACCGTCCCCTCCTTCCTCTCGCTCGATCCCGGCCATCCGCCACCTTCCCCTCCGCCCGCAGCCTCTCCCCGACGCGCTTCTCCCTCCGCCGCCGCCGCTCCCCGCCGTGCCGCTGCTCACCGCCTCGCCCCACTCGCCCGTGCTGTGGGCGAGCACCCCTGCCTCGTCGTGCTGCTCGTGCGCGTGCCGCCCCCGTACAGTTCGCGCCCCCGCCGTGTTGCCGCCTGTCGACTGCTGCGACGTCGCGCCGCGCGTGCGTGTGTTCGTGCGCGGGCTGCGTCGTGGGTGCACCCCCGCCGTGCCATGGCGAGTCAAGGCCGGCGCCCCGGCCTTGACTTTGCCCGACCCGGGGCTGGCAGCCTGGGCCCACCTGTCGGTGCCCAGGAGCGCTAGATCCGGGTGGATCTAGCGTGTCCTACCCGTTTTCCTCTTTTAATTTATGCTGTCAACTTGTAAAATGCCTAGAAATTTATATAGGTATCAACAATGGTGAAATTTGTTTTGTTTGGTTGCTCTGTGATAGCCCTACCAGGAAAAATTAGGGTTAAGCATACTAGGGCCCTGTATTTTAAGTTATGTGTTATCCTTTCTAAATCCAATTACTTGCTTATCTTGCTGTGTAATGCTCCAAAAATGCCAAACCATCTCTTGTTAGATTACTTGTGAAATGCTCTACCTAATAGTGCAACTTGTCTATATGACCATAGACTGTTTGGTAGGGTTTAATGTGTTTAATAGTTTTCTACCTTGTAAGATTATTAATTCCATAACTTGAGTTTAAAAAATGATAAAATATTAAAACCACTTTGGTTACCTTTTTTATCATGTCTTTTGTCTCTGGTAATTCTTTTAAGAATTTATGAAAATGCTTTGAGTACCTTTTAAGATTTAACTTGATTCTAGCAGCTGAAAATTGAAAATAACATAAGTAATTCCACAAAAATAATTTTCTGCAAATTCAACTCTCATGAGTTCCTTTTGAGATCCCCTATGTGCACAATTTAAATCATAAATTATGCTTGTTAAGTACCTTGTTGAGCAAATGTCGCTTATTGGCCCCTAGGATTAAAAATAAGTAATCGAGCCTTGTTGTGCCCGTGTTGCATTGCTTCCTTGTTGGAGTGATATTTGCTTCTATTGCCACGTCATAGCATATCATCTCATTTTCACATCATTAGCATCATCCTAATGCACACATCTCATTCATGCATTATAGTGACCGAGACGCCGGAGGACGCACCCGTTGAGCCCGCCGAGACCGTTGAGACCGAGCCGGGAGCCGAGTTTGTTGTGGAACAAGAAGAAAATCAAGGCAAGCAGCTAAGCATGATTCCTTGACCCGCTCAACTTATTTAGAATTAGTTATTTCACTTGGGTACATATATATGCTATGTGTGTATCTATTGCATTGTTGATCCTAATTACATGTTATGACCTTCCTTCCTTTTATTTTCATATCCTTATCACGTGTAGTTAACAACTAAATGATCTAGCAAATGCTTAGTCATGCTTAGAGTTGATTTCTAGTTTGCAAGAAATATTGGAATAGGGTCACCTTGCTCACTACACCACTCTTAGCATATTCGCGCTTGTCCGGTTGATTGTCGGAAGTTCGGAAAAGGGTTAGTTGGGAAGCTATGTCGTGATTCAAGCGGAAGGTAGGGCCTAGAGAAAGGAGTCTCGGGGGCATAGTCCGCTTGAATTGGTTAAGGACCGTCCGTGGATGACCTCGGAAATTGAGCACTTATCATACTACCACATATCCATTCATGGGGTGGATAAACCGATTACCCTCTAGTTCTAATCTTTGATGCACGGTCCTAGATGCGTGGCCGTGGAGCTTTGTAGAGAGGCTTAGGGGTGTCCCCAATGGACCTAGGTAACTCTCCGCGCAAGTTAGGCGTGATGTTCAACGGTTGAAACTTGTCGGGAAAGGTTGATGCGAGTACCCCCTTTCTCAATGTGATCGGTTGAGTGAGTCGCATGGTCCTTGTGTCGTGTGGGTAAAGAAGTACACCCTTGCAAGGTTATTGAATCAATTCGAATTGCCGCGCTCTCGGTTATGAGCAAGCTCTTTATCCTACGAATTCTTCGTAGAAGTTTTGGTCTTGTTGTTGGGTACGTGTTGCCTCTTTTATGATACATGGTGGTTGGTCGATGTAATCAACTAAAACTTGAGGTGGGTTGGGCAAGTTAATTGAAATGCTAGGTGTAGAATTAGGGAGCTTACGCTTATCTAATATTACTTAATCTTAAAGTCTCTTTGTGAGCCCTCATATGCATAATTCTTGGTTATTATTTATCTGCGTAAGTCTTGCGAGTACCTTTATACTCATGTTGCTTTATTAAACTAAGTTGCAGGTGAGCCGGAAGTGGTGTTTGGCCATTTCTATCCCGCCGATTCCGGCGCGGGTGAGGAGTAGACCAATGCGGTTATAATGGTGTCCTTGAGCAAGACGCCATTATTCTATCTCGTTACGTTTTCCACTGCGTTATTGTATTTAGGATTATCATGTTAAACATTAAACTCTATGGTTTATATCCCTTTCTATTCTTATTTGTGAGCCCGAGGCTTGTATCTCGTATTTGGACCTTTAACTTTCAGATTTGAAACCTTTCCTTATATTAATGTTGTAATGATTAGTTATTCAACTTTATATTAAAACTTGCTCTTTGTGGATCATCGGTGATGTATGGGCTTGTGACGGTATGTGCGTGTGCATGATCTTGGGATGGAGCACGTACCGGGACTACCGGATTTGATATCATTTTTGACAAATGATGGGTTGGCCCTTTACAGTTTAGATGTGGGTTAACCCGTGGCGCGCCATTAGTGCGAGCGCGTGTTAGCTCTCATCTTCATAACAAGGTTCGATGGTTTCGCTTAAAATAATATTAAATTGGACGGTTCTTACACTGGTTCCTGTGGTTGCTGGAAAAAATTCCCAAACAATTCTGCACGGTTACCGAATACAAATTCAATGCGAGAAAAATTTAAAAGGAAAGGGTAGTATGGTCCACTTTGCTAAACAAGTATTAATTAATACGACGAACCAAACATGTTCGCCTGTCTGATTGTTAGTTTAAGGTTAACTAGACATGAAACAGTACAATCCATTCGGTGTGGCTACTAATTGTAGTTGGGGAGGATGATCTAGGACGGCTGCCGTTGCCTTTGTTTTCCGCTGTTGGTGCCTCATAAAATTTTGACCACACCATTTTTCTATGGTCAACCAGTTTGATTTTGTTGGCGTCATGTGGGAGATACGAATTATTATTTAGTTTGTTCTGTGGACTAAATTCTTCTGTGGACCTCCAGGCTGCGTGTAATGGAAACACGTGTTAGCTGCGCTACTGGTAACGTGTATTTTTTAGTTACCAGGTTGCCCACGTACACCTGTTTTCAGATTTGTTTCGTGCTCTTGTGTCCAGGTTCCATGCACTAGTACTGTGGATAGGTCCTATTGCGTTGCGGGTGATAAACGTTATCATGTTCTCGGAGGCGGTTCCTCTTTGTTTTTAAGTTTGTTAATACGTGTCAGCTTACCGGCTTGCATGGTCGCCTCTATTTTACTACCATGCTGTTTGCTTCTACCTTTGCATCTCTCTATATATACGTGGGTCGTCCTCTGAATCTCCTACTTTGGCTACGCATTTCTTGTTTTCGTTTTCTTTGTTCGCTTTGCTACCATGGCTTATGCTAGGTTGCGAGAGGTATCTCCAATAAGCAAAAATTGGTGCATCCGTGCTCGTGTAGCGCGGATGTGGGAGCACTGTGGTGGTCGTGACGGGTTGCCTCCTTTGCATGTGGATTTGGTTCTTGTCGACGATGAGGTGCGTTTGCTGAGGGTGTTTATGCAGAGATCCTTCTTGAATGTGATCTATGTACTCCTTGTTGCAGGGTGATGTCATGTACCCGGAGGGTGCTGGACGCGATGCTGACGTCATCAAACGTGCTGTGAAAGAAGGCGGCGTCTGCACGTTCACTAAATTTCTTGTAGTCAACATGAAGCCTTCTTACAGTCCTTTTTGTGCGAAATATATGATCAAATTGACTCCTTGGACCAAGATGGTTTCGGTTTCTATGTCTGTTGATTCATTTCCATGATTTGTTTTTCACATCTCTCCGTCGTCAGACCTTTCAGGTCGAGTTGGGAGCCAGATATACTTTACAGGTAACGAATTTGCTGCTGTTGACATCGTTTACAATTTAATTTGCTTCAGGTGTGGCTTGCCTCACTGTTCGTTCAATTTTTCGTTTTATTGCTCAGATGTTCTAGCTATGGTGGTCGCCGTATCTACTGTTACCTACGTGCGTGTGGCTGCAAGTTCGGTTGACACTGCAAGAAGGGTTGTTGTCCTCAGAGATTTGAGGTCAGATATGTGTATGCATATAGTTTGATATGTTGCAAGTTCTTTGCGCTAATTGCTTAATCGATATGAGGTTAGTGACGAGGGGAGCGTTGATTCAGCGTCCTTCTTCCCTTTTTTGTAGTGGTTTTGAGGTTAAGCTTGTCTTGTTGGGAAGTCGTGCCACTGAGTTCGATGCTGAAGCGGTCCACAAGCTTGGTCAAGAGCACGCTGTTGTTGGAATATTTGTTGGAACTTTGGTCAAATCTTATCGAGGTCAGTGAGTGTAGAATTTGCTGCATAACGTCAATTTGTTTCCTGTTTAAGTACAAATTTTCCGGCTGCTTCGTCTACTTCGTAGGTGAAGAGACATTGACTGGTGGATCAGCCTGTAAGTGGTACCTTAACGAGGATATAGCTGAAATAGACGAATTTTTTGAAAGGTATGTGATTAAAGTTTTGGTCTGTAATTTTACCGATTCTGCTTTGTTACCTATACGTGTGGTTGCCATGTCAGGTTAGGTGATGACTTCAGCAAAATAGAGTGGGTTGACGACTTTGAGGAGAGTGACCAGCGTCTGCAAAAGATTGATCGTGCGGTGCCCAAAACAGTTTCTGAGCTTCGTGGTTTGGATCCTTGGGAGAGTGAGGTACTATGCAACAATACATATTACAAGAGTTAGTTTGATCTTGGCTTGCCATTTAGTTATTTTTGGGTGCAGGATACGAATTTTATGTGCACTGTTACCATAGTTAGGATGAGTACTGGTCAACCTTGGTGGTTCCTATCATGCTCCAGGTGCCACAAGGCTGCTACTACCTGTGGATCTGAATACAAATGTGCTGGTGGATGCGTTAACACGACTGCTACTCCTAAGTAATTTTTCGTTCCAAATTTAATGGTTTGATGCTAAGGAACTATTTATCTATTTGTGTAGTAGCTGCAAGTTTCAGAATTTACAGTCTCTTTTACTACAGGTACCGCCTTTGCTTGGTTGGAGCTGATAGTTCTGCAGCTGCTGAATTTGTACTTTTTGGAAGAGTAGCTCAACAAGTTAGTGGAAAACCTATTGTACTTCTCATGAGAAGCGATGGAATTCCACGTGAGATTGCTGCGATTGTGTCGCAGAAATTCACGTTTGTTGTGTCCATTAGTCAAAAGAGTTTGATGCAGCGGGTCGTCTCTTTTCAAGTTAATGTATTGATTCTTTTTTGGGGAGACAAGCTTCCATACCTGACATTGGAGGGTACGATGACGCCGAAGGAGGGCTATAATCACCTTCTGTTAATATAATACCAAATAAAGAGGGGTCCACATGTGCTGAATCAGCTTCGTCTTCTAGACGTACTTCTTCGCGCCGTATGGTACTATTTTGTAAAGTTTATTCGTCAGCATATTGATTTTTCATGACCCATTTTTAAAGCCCGCAACATATTATATGCTGCGTTTGTTTACAGCCTCTACGTGACGGCAACAAAGGTGGGCAGCATGCGTGCTCTTTCACTTCTACTATGGTTAGCTCAGGTATAAGTGACCAAGCTGGGCATACATTAACAGACGGTACGAAAAGTTTAGGTGCTAGGTTAGTATTATTACTGCTCAAGTGTTCCCTTCATTATTTTTTGAGTAATTGATTTTGACTTATGTAATAAGTAAAACGTTGGCTGCGTATAGTGATTCGCCACAAGACACCGATTCTCTTCGTGGAGTTGGAGACAGTGATCGTACTACCGTTGTTACATTGGATAATGATTTTCCGGTACATTATTAAATAGCTTGTTGCTTTTTTCCCAGTTTATTACACGATCATATTTTAAGCTGCCCAACCCACGTCTAAATTATACATGACAATTGATAGATAAGTGGGAATCCGAGCGAGAAGAAAGAAGAGGACCAGAATGCTAATGCTACAGATGGGGACGGGCGCAAAATGAAAAGCACAAGCAAGAAAAGGTCGTTGTTTTTCTTGTCTCCTACTTTTCTATTTTTGTTACCATAAATAATTAAAAGTCATTATTGCCCTGCCTTCTGCAGACGAGTTGGTGCTCAATCAGATGCTTCTGAAACTATGGCTGGGGCGAAAAAAAGGGAATTTCTCCGTGATGAATGGGTTGAAATAGGAAGATGCAACAATATTTAAAGTACCCTATATGTAGTAATTACGGATCGGACGTGTGCCTTTAAATTGTATATTTGGTACCAAGTACAGGCTGCTTGTGTGTGTTTCATGTTGCTGTTGTAATATATACTTTAATGTTTGTTTGATGCAGAAGTGGTAATGTGTCTGAATATATTTGATTGTATTTATGATGCGTATACATCTTTATGTTTCAATTTTTTTTACCTATGGTGGCTTCAACATGCAATGTATGTTACATCCTTATATGTATTGATTGTCCAGTTTGTTAGTTTGGTCAAGAAAACTGAATGGGAAATAGAGGCCCATGTTCAATTCGACAAAGGTAACTGAGCAAGAGTGAGGCCCGCTACGAAACTAATCCAGTCTGTGCTGCGCCTCACAAGAGAGTAAGGCCCGCTACGAAACTAATCCAGGCTATATTGCGGCTCGACTTTAACAAATTGATGAAGAAGGCTGCTAATTAAAATGAAAAAAAATCTGTTTTGAAGAAATCAAATTGAAAATCTATTTTTAGGAAATTTAAGTAGACCGTGCAAAATGAGCCCGTAATTCTATTGCCGAAATAACTTTACCAAACTAGAAAACAAGCTCGGTCGTGGAAGTTTGTCAACGAGCTAAACAATGCTATTTACGAAATTAATGTAAATCCTGTCGCAATCCAGCTTCACTAGATTAATAAAGAAGACCAAAACCAATAATTAGGTAGCTGACCGGGACGGAACAAAGAAATTGAAAAAGAACGCTGCAAAAAGGAATAACGTCAACTGGTTGGCGTTGCTTGCGAGATGAGTTGTGCATTAAAAATGTTTAGGGCTCCTTTTTATCCCTCTATGAAAAATTTGTTGGAGAACAGTGGGAGATGAGAGTAAGCTGCTTGCCAAATGATGTAGCTTAGGGCAGTAAGTCATGTAGTAAAGTATTATATTTTCTCCTACCACGTTCGCAACAGCACAGTTGTTACGAAAGTAGGTAACGTTAGCTGTTTAGGGATAGTGTCCACGCATCGCACCTAAAGAATGCATACATACGTGTCAAGTGCTTGTTTGTTCTGATGTTGCCACGTGCCTGTGGGACGTGGACTGTTTTTGTTGCCGCTTCTTGCGTTTCGTTTTACTTTGCTATTACGTGTCCGTGGTTAGATAATCATGACAAAGGAAAGCTCAGGATTGACATGCTCATGGTTCCGTCAGCTCTCTGTATTTTATATGTGCTCGACATACAAGAGCCTTTGTGGTTCCGATTCATTCTACTACTACTTTTTGGGTTACCTTCAGCTTTCGTACATGACTTCTATCGTTCCTGCTCGGTTTCTATTGCTGACTTCCAAGTTGATAGTACACGATCATTTTCTTTCTTTGACATACATGTATTCCGTGTGACTTATTTTCATTTCTATTTGCTATGACGATGCAAGGCACTATATGACACGTCCAGCCGCTGAACTACCTCCTTGGTTCGATTTCCAGAAGGGCCAATGTAATTACAATAACTTACAGACAATTTAATTGGGCACAATTAAGTCAGTCGTCACAGTGCGCTAACCTTTTTTAGCAGGGAGGCGTATGTTTCCTATAGTGTCTTCTGCAAACGCACGTAGACAGAGACAACTTCGGATGCGAAAACGACGTCTCAAACGCTTAGGCGCTGCCGGTACTAGGACAAATATCGTTTCCTACTCAAAAATTTGTATGCATGCCTTTCCCTCTGACTGTTTCGAGGTTTAATTTGATTATATCACTTCACCAGGTTACTTATAAGATGCTTCCTACTATAACATGGAATCATTTTGACGCAGACTACGTAGATTTTTTAAAAGGTATTACCATATCATCCCGCGCTTGTAATTTAATAATACTACATTGTCATGATAAGGTTACATATGTTCATTGCTCTTTATGTTTTGCACCAGAGACGCATCGTCAGAGATCTTATTATGGCACACCAGACTACACATGTATGTCTTGTGGGGCTATATTTTGGTATGGAGAACGCAACAAGCATGATTCGACGCAGCGTCGGATAGTCTACAATTTATGTCGCAAAGCCGGGAAAGTAGCTCTGCCGTCTTTTTCAGAAAGACATCCTTTGCTTGAGAGATTATTACGTTTTGATGGTGACGGCCGAAACAAGAAATGTTTACACAAAATCAGGCAACGGCCGAAATAAGAAATGTTTACACAAAATCAGGTAGTATAATTCTCCTTTTGCTTTTACTTCGATGGGCGCCAATATTGATGATGCTATAAACGATGGCACTGCACCTTATGTGTCGAAAATTAATGGATTGGTTTACCATCGAATCGGATCTTTGCTACCGCGAGAAAATGAGCATCCGAAATTTGCACGGTTATATATTTACGACACAGAGCGGGAGGTGTCGAATAGAATAACAGCTCTTACTTGTGACGAAGATGAAGACAAGTTATTAGACGTTGACATTATTAATAGTTTGATGCATATGCTGGATGAACATAATCCTTTAGTTCAACAATTTCGAATGGCACGTGATTTGTTGGCACAACATGGGAATCAGCGTATCGGAATACGAATTGTTGGTGCAGAGAGGGAAGACCCTCTTCAGTTTAATTTGCCTACATCAAACGAAATAGTTGGGTTAATTGTTGGAGATTTTTCACTTGGAAATTATAAGCGAGACATTATAGTTGATAGTATTCCTTCCGGATTACAACATATATCTTGTCTGCATCCTGCTTACATGGCACTGCAATATCCATTATTATTTCCATATGGTGAACGTGGGTTCCAATTGGGTATACCTTACAGATATGAATTTTCATCATCATCTGGTGCACGAAATAAAGTCACAATGCAAGAGTTTTATTGTTATCGCTGCCATTATTAAAGGAAGGAACCTAATCCATATTTATGCTGCGGAAGGCTTTCTTTCCAATGATCAGTTGAGGCTTTTGCTTGTATTGAAGAATGTAGATTAACATGGATAGCTGAGCATCAAGATGATTTTAGGTCCGAATATTTCCAAGGTATCACCGATGCTGTGAGTAAAGGGTGCGTTGAGGGTTCCTCTGTTGGAAAACAGCGTGTCGTTCCTGGTTCATTTGTTGGTGGAGGAAGATATTTGACTCAACAGTTCCAAGATGTTGTAGCTATATGTAGAGTGTATGGTTGTCGGTACATACGGCTAAAGGTACCTCCTGCTAGGGTGTCCAACCTGAAGGGCGCGAGGTTATCCGTAACCTTGCCCTAAGCCTTTGGGTGATGGGGTGTACGGCCCGGCCCTAATCGCTGAGGATATGGTCTCCGGACCTCACCCCGTACTCTTTCAGGACCGGCGCCTCCGCGTACCCACGAGGATAAGGTGCTCAGGAACGGCCACCACGGGCCCGAACCCCCGCGGGGTGGTCCGCTGCCGCCACGTGTGGACGCCGGACCCCCTGGGGGCTTTGCACCTGGGCCGGCCTCGGGGGCCCGGACCTCCCTTCCCTCCGGGGAGGAGGTCCGGTGCCGCCACATGCTCCAGAGGAAGTGCCTGCTAAGCCAGCTCTGCCACGTGTCCGGTGGCAGTAAGTCTTCTGCGGGACGCCAACCCAACTACCGCATTAAATGCGGGTAGGTGGGCTGCGCATGCCCGTGACAAGGCGTGGGCTGCCACTGACACGTTGGGCAAGTATGACTGATACCACGGTAAGCCCGCCTATTACCGAGGTGGCGCGTCGCATCACCACACTGCGTACGAAGGCAGGCGGCGTGTTGTCACATCACAACACCGTGCGCGTGAGCAAAGGATAAATATGATCTGCTGCAAGAGGGCTGCGGCGTGCGCTGCTACAGTGTGCGCGGAAGCTACAGCACGGTAGGTCAGCACGACACCTTCGCCCGTCAGCGGGAAGGGACCCAACAGTGACAGCACGACTTTCACTATGCATATCACTGACAGCAGGCACTGTGCCGGTGAAACGGTACATGACTATACCCTGATAGAAGATATGCACATCAGCTTCCTGATCGAGGACTACAGGGAGGAGCTAGAGAGGAAGATTTCCGAATCTGTAGCATTTAAGGCTCCAATATGTACGTTATTTAATATGCAGCCAGGTCCACCTGTCGGGACCCCGCTCAGGGTACGCGCTCCCCTTGAGCCTATAAAAGGGGAGCGCGCTCGTTAGAATGCAAGTTCTCTTAAGCTCACATACACACGCTTTCGAAGTTTCACAAGCAATACAACACACAGTGGACGTAGGGTTTTACGCTCCGGCGGCCTGAAGCACTCAAATCCCCTGTGTGCTTTCCGTGTTCATTCACCCCTTGATCTCATGTTCCTTAGCTTCCCCAAACACATCCTAGACTAGGATTAGACGGGTGCATTCTGCCACCCGGCTGGAGATTTCCTCCGACATTTGGCGCGCCAGGTAGGGGGGTAGTTTGGTTAGCGCAAGATCAAGGTCCTTGGTCATAATGCCTTAGTTAGCTGAGCTGCATGACCACCCGATGGGGGAGGAAGTGGCATCATCTGCACCACTTGCCTCTCGCCGTCCCCCATCCAGAGTTGTGGCGCCTGTTGCACCACAGCGAGCTGCGGGGCAGTCCTCCCAGGCCGTGTTGCAGCCCACTAAAAATGGGCCGTTGATGGCAGCCAGGGAGCTGCTCCACAACCCGCCAGGCGAGGCGGCCTCACTCGACGCGCTGAGGCAGTGGCGTGACGACGTCGACCGCCTCCTCAGGAGTGCACGGACCGAAGACCTGTGGGCAGAGCTCAATCGCAGACGTGCAGGGGAGGATGCCTGCGTTACCATCGAGCGGGCGTGTGTGCGCCAGCTCAACATCGAGGGCCGGAACCTAGAGGCCGAGCTTGATGTGGCTGTGCCAAAACCGCAAGGACTCGCCCAGGCACCGGTGGCGGGGGTGGGCTGCGCAGCGCTTGCAGACCACCTTCGAGCGGTGGCCTGGCCGTCCAAGTTTCGGCCACACCTACCGGAAAAGTACAATGGGTCAACCAACCCGTCAGAATTCCTGCAGGTCTACATCACCGCCATCACGGCGGCTGGGGGTAACGATGCCGTAATGGCAAGTTACTTTCATGTAGCCTTGACCGGGCCAGCCCGAACATGGCTCATGAATCTCACTCTGGGATCCATCCAATCCTGGGGAGAGCTCTGCGTGCAGTGCACGGCGAGCTTCGCCAGCACGTACCAGCAGCATGGCGTGGAGACCCATCTCCACGCCTTGAGGCAACAGCCCGGGGAAACCCTCCGGGCCTTCATCTCCCGCTTCACCAAGGTACGTGGAACCATTCCGCGTATCTCCGATGCATCTATCATCACGGCCTTCCGTCAGGGGGTCCGTGATGAGAAGATGCTGGAGAAGTTGGCGACACACCAGGTGGAAACCGCCACCACCTTCTTCGCCTTAGCGGACAAATGCGCCAGGGCTGCAGAGGGCCATGCATGGCACTCTACCCCTCAAGGAGGGCCGACACAGATGGGGGGCTCCAGTGTCACTGCCCCTGGCAGCGGCAAGAAAAAGAATAAGAAGAACCGTGGCTTCGACAAGCCGCGAGCTGGGGCTCCGGTCACTGCGGCGGCAGCGGCCGAGGGCCAGAACTCACGCGGCAAGCACCCACGCCAACAGCGTACTGACCCCGGGTCATGTCCTGTTCATCATAGGGCCCACCACAGCGCCACCGAGTGCCGCGAGATCCAAAAACTCGCGGAGTGCCTCAACAAGAGGCGCAACAAGGCCTCCAAGGATGGTTCCTCCCCGCCTCGGTGGTCTGGCAAGGAGAAGGCCTCCGATGCTGACGCAGCTGCGACAGAAAGGGAGTTGGGGTACCAGACCCCAAACAAGGACCTTAAGGGTCTCTTCCACCAGTCCGACTCCTAGTTCGAGGGGGATGAGCGCCGCAAGAAGTTGTACGTCATGTACGGCGACAGTTCAGAGCTCGTCTCCCGGCGGGACGTCAAGACCCTTCACCGAGAAGTTTTCTCGGTGAAACCGGGGACACCAAAGGCGGCGCCCCACCAGCGGTGGAGGACAACCACCATCTCCTTCGAGCCATCTGACTGCCCGGAGAACATGGTGGGGGCTGGGGTGCTACCACTCGTCACCGCCCCCACCATTGCCAACATCAGGCTCCACCACGTGCTGATTGACGGAGGCGCCGGCCTCAGTGTCATCAACCATGCAGCATTCAAGCAGCTGCAGATTCCGGAGTCCAAGTTGGCCCCGTCACGCCCATTCTCCGGAGTGGGCCCTCATCCCATCCACCCTGTGGGGACCATCTCCTTGCTGGTCACGTTCGGGACGGAAGTGAACTTCCGCACAGAGAACGTACAGTTCGAAGTTGCGGTGGTGAACCTCCCTTTCAACGCCATCATTGGCAGACCGGCTCTATATCGGTTCATGGTCGTTGCCCATTATGGGTACTTGGTCCTCAAGATGCCATCCCCTGCTGGCGTCCTCATCGTGCAAGGTGACTGAACCGCTGCAGTGGCAGCAGTAGAGAAGCTGCATGCGTTGGCAGCGGGACTCGCCCCGGCTGCTGGCGCGGAGGGGTCCGACCCTTCACCCTCACGTGTCAAGGTGCCTGCCAAGGCGCCCAAGGTCCGTATGTCTGATACGGATGATGTTCCCGTGAAGACCATCCAGGTCAGAGCGGAGCCCTCCCAGATCACCCGCATCGGTGGGAACCTAGGAGAGAAATAGGAAAGCGCGCTCGTCGCTTTCCTCTGGGAAAATGTTGACGTTTTCGCTTGGGAACCATCACAGATGCCTGGAATCCCCAGGGAGGTGATTGAGCACCATCTGAAGATTCACCCCGACGCCAAGTCGGTGCGGCAAAAGCCATGAAAGCAGTCCATCGAGCGGCAGAACTTCATCCGTGAAGAGGTCCGCAAGCTGCTGTAGGCTTGCTTCATCGAAGAGGTCTACCACCCTGTGTGGTTGGCCAATACGGTCATCGTCCTGAAGGCTAACGGAAGCTTCGGATGTGCATCGACTACACCAACCTCAATAAGGCATGTCCAAAAGACCCCTATCCACTTCCTCGAATAGATCAGATTGTTGATTCCACCTCCGGGTGTGACTTGCTGTCCTTCATAGATGCCTATTCTGGTTTTCATCAAATCAAAATGGCTAAGGCAGATAGGAAGCATACATCTTTTGTAACAGTGGATGGTCTTTATTGCTATGTTGTAATGCCATACGGACTGATTAATGCCTTACCCATCTTTGCTCGTGCAATGAATATTACGCTAGGTGATTTGGTTAGAGACATAGTTGAGGTGTATGTTGATGATATCGTTGTAAAGACTAGAGAATCGAATTCCCTTCTAGAAAATTTAGCTCAAGTCTTTGACAAACTACGCGCGACCTCCACGAAGCTTAACCCCGAGAAATGTGTCTTTGGCATCTCGGTGGGGAAGCTTCTCGGTTTCCTAGTGTCACACCGGGAGATCGAGGCGAATCTGGATAAGATCCGGGCAATCGAGGCAATGAGACCCCCTGCGCGTCTCAAGGACGTGCAAAGGTTGATGGGGTCCCTCGCAGCCCTCAGCCGCTTCATCTCGAGGCTGGCAGAGAGGGTCCCCCCCCTTCTTCAAGCTGATGAGGGGGTCCGGTCCATTCACATGGACTGAAGAGGCAGAACAAGCCTTCCAGGAGATGACGCGGTACCTCACCTCCCTGCCGGTCCTGGTGGCCCCGGATCCAGGTGAGATACTGTTTTCTGTACCTTGCAGCGATGACTGAAGTGATCAGCATGGTGCTGGTCGTTGAGAGGTCCGAGCAACTCCTGTAGGGGGCCCCCGCGGTCCCCCCTGTAGGAGGTGGAGGTCTGGCCTCCAACAATGTGACAACCGACCCTGCTTCGGAGGGTCCAGCCGGGTCCCGACCTGGGGGAGAACCAGAAGACCTAGGGTCCGGCGAGTCTCCAGCTCAGGGAGAAGGACCCAGTCCCGTTGGCAGGGTCAAGACCGTCCAGAAGCCGGTCTACTATGTTAGCGAGATCCTTCATGAAGCAAAGGCCAGGTATCCTGAGACGCATAAGCTCCTTTATGCTATACTCATTGCGTCACGGAAGTCCACCATTAGTTCCAGGCCCACAAGATTGTGGTGGTGACCTCTTACCCTTTGAGGGCCATCCTCCACAATTCCAACACCACAGGCAACATTGCCAAGTGGGCTACTGAGCTCGCTGGATTTCAACTCGACTTCCAGCCCCGCCACGCCATCAAAAGCCAAGTCCTTGCCAACTTTGTTGCAGAGTGGACTCCAACACCAAGCGTCCTAGGGGGTCCGGACCATTGCTCGGACCCCCCCACCTCCAGAAGTCAGGGCTCTGGTGTTCACCGGACCCCACTGGACGCTCTTCTTTGATGGGTCCACACGCAACAAAAAGTCTGGGGCTGGCGTGGTCCTCATTGACCCAAACGGCGAGCAATTAAAGTATATGGTGCTCCTCGACTTTGAGGCCACCAACAACATGGCGGAATATGAGGCCCTGATCTTTGGATTGACGGTGGCCCTATCTCTGGGGGTCCGGGAGCTCCTGGTCAAGGGAGACTCCCAGCTCATCATCAGACAGGTCCAGGGGGAATGTTGTTGCAACAATCCCTAGCTCACAGCATACCTCATCCACGTGAGGAAGCTGGTGAAGGACTTCGACACACTGGAGCTGCAATACGTTCCACGTGAGAGCAACTCGGCGGCAGATGCACTCTCCGCGAGGGCATCAACTCAGGCATCCGTGCCAAAGGGCGTCTTCTAGAGATGGCTGCTGAAGCCTTCCGCCCAGCCTGCCGAACTGGGCGACGGGGGTCAGACTAGCACCTAAAAGCTAGCGGTCTCGGCGATGCTCCATCCGTGGGGTCCGCCAAGGGTTGTGTGCACCCTCGAGGGCCCCGAAGACCTCGCGGAGCCACACCCAGTTTCTCAGGGGGGTCCCGATGCATGGATCTCCGAGATCCGGGACTACCTGAAGGACAACTTCCTTCCTGAAGACCAAGCATCTGCTGAGCGCATAGTGCGGTTGGCTAAGTGATACGCAGTGGTAGAAGGGGATCTCTACTGCCGTGGCACCAATGGCATCCTCATGCGATGCATTACCCAGGAAGAGGGCTGCGACTTGCTCGCAGAGATCCATGGAGGCGAGTGTGGAAGTCATTCTTCATCCCGCACGCTGGTCGGTAAAGCCTTCCGGTATGGCTTTTATTGGCCGACAGCGCTCCAGGATGCAGCTGAGTTGGTAAAGTCCTGCAAGGCATGCCAGTTCCATGCAAAGCAGATACACACTCTAGCTCAGGCTCTGCAAATGATTCCACCCTCTTGGCCTTTTGCTGTATGGGGGTTGGATATCTTGAGACCATTTCCCAGGGCTGTCAGTGGGTATCGGTACCTCTACGTTGCCATCGACAAGTTCACCAAGTGGCCGGAAGCAAACCCTGTGGTCAACATTACCAAGGCATCAGCAATAGCCTTCCTCAAGTCAATTGTGTCTTGGTTCGGGGTCCCGAACCGGATTATCACCGACAATGGGACCCAGTTCAAGAGCCAGCACTTCCAAGAGTACTGCGAGGACATCGGCATCCAGCTCTGTTTTGCTTCTGTGGCACATCCCAGAAGCAATGGCCAAGTGGAGCGGGCTAATGCTGAGATCCTCAGGGGGCTCAACATCCGCACCTACAACGACCTTGAGAAACATGGCACGAGGTGGGTTGACCAGCTTCCAAGCGTGTTATGGGGGAACTGGACCACACCCAGCCGAGCAACCGGGGAGACCCCTTTCTTCCTAGTCTACGGGGCCGAAGCATGCCTTCCCCCGGAGATCACCATGGGCTCACTACGAGTCCAAGCCTGCAATGAGGAATTGCCGGAGCCACAGCATCACCAAGATGTAGACCTCGTCGACGAGCGAAGATGGCGAGCAGCAGTCTGAAATGCACGGTACAACCAAGTGCTTCGGCATTATCATCAACGGTTCGTGCATAATAGGGAGCTCCGGATCGGGGACCTGGTCCTGCGGCGAATCCTGAACCGAGAGGGACTCCACAAGCTCTCCCCCAGCTGGGAGGGCCCCTTCAAGGTGTCGAAGGTGTGTCAACCCAGATCTGTTCGCTTAGCTACGAAGGAGGGCATGCAACTTCCCAACCCGTGGAACATTGAGCACCTCTGTAAGTTTTATCCTTAGGGGCTTAGCCGGGAGCAAATTCTTTCCTTTGTAAATGGTAGCATCCCTGTGTGGTCCAGGGTGGTAGAGGTCCATCCTCATAAACCCGGCCCCTGGCATCCATCGCACGACCTATCAGTACCAATTTATCAAGGAAAAATTTATTCTCAATCTACCTTTGAGGATTATGCAATTCAGTTCGTTTTCTTATTTCCTGCTTACCCTAACCCCCACGTGGTCCGTTATTCCCCTACCACGCCTGAGGCTAGTGTTGAGTTGCAATGTTGTGTCTCCGCCCAGGACCTCTGCTTCACAGGAAGAAAGGGTCCGGTCTTCTGGGGACCAACTTCAGGGAAGCGCATTTGTCCTCTGCGGGGTCCAGAGTTGTGTAGCCGCTTAGCTTGGTTCCGTACCCTAAGCCTACACGCTCTACCTCCCTAGGATAAGTGCTGTAGTACCTAGAAACCGCGAACCCGGAAGCCTGGCCCCCTTCAATCCTTGAACCTAGGCCCTGGTGCCCTGATTCGCTAAGCATCTCAGAGAACCCTCGCTAGTAAGGTCCGGGACCCCGTGGGGACGATTGCTAAGCGACGATTCTAAGTCATGTGCAGGGTTAAACCTTGTTTCAATGGTAGCTAGTACCAATTCATTACGACTATCTCCCAGGGGGCCAAAGGACCTCGGTAGTTCCAAGAGCACATGACAGAATAGGCAATTGGAAAAATGGATAAGTTTTCTTGCAAAACAGCTAAGTTTGCTTGTCATATACAAAACATTACATTACTTACAATATACAAAAAATTACTCCTATTCTATTGGTGGTCCGGAGGGGCCCCTCTTGTTTGCAGGTCCGACCCGGTGAAGCACTCGAAGCGGGCAGCCACGATTTCCACTGCCTCTTGCACTCCTTCCCGGGCAGTGGCCATCGTTTCTGGTACGGGGCCAACCAGGACTGGAGTCAGGGGGATCGTGGGGTCGTGGCTCCGGAAGCAGGTGAGGACATACTCGACCATCGCCCGGGCTACCTCCCGCCCTTCGGTCTCCAGGCGCCCAACGACAGTGGACTCCAAGCGTTGCAGACGCTCGTCGGCGGAGTCCAGCACCAGTAGGACGGCGCCAAGTGAAGGAGGGGCCTCTGCAACCTGGATGGGACTTAGCCTAAGGGTATCCAGGGTGTTGTTTGCTTCACCAACCCACTTCACAACCCGCTCGATCCCGGCGCTCTGCTTCGCCAGGAGTCCCTCCACCTTGGCCTCCTTCTCCTGGACGGCCACCTTCCGCTCCCTCAGGGCGCGGGCCCGGACCTCCATGTCTACCAGGCGGGTGGCAAGGTAGGCTTTCTCCTCCTGGACGGCCACCTCCCGTTGCTGGAGGTCGGCTCGCTCCTCATCAACCATCTTCACCGCAGCCTTGGCGTAGTCGATTGTGTGACGAGCAGCCCGCTCCTTCTCCTCCACCTCCAGGTCCTTCAGGATCGCCGCTTTCTCCCGTCGGGCGACCGCCATCTCCCGGTCGATGGCCCTGTGCATCTTCTCGTGCAAGACATCGCGCTCCCGCTCGAGCTAGGCTTGTTCCTCGGCAGCGCGGGAGGCCACCACTTGGATGCGGTCCCTCAGGCGATGTTCCCAGTCAGAGAGTCGGAGGCGCTCCGCCTCTAGCTCCTCCCACTCCTGCCAGAAACCCTCTTCCATCTCCTCCGTTGCCCGCTGGGCCTTAACCATGAGGCGGGGGAGGGGGACCTTCACCCGGCTCAGGAGAGGGCGCCTCCCATACACCACCTCTGGTGCACCCTCCTGTGCGGGCTGGGAGATGGTGTTAGGAGCCTCGGCGACCTCCCTTGCGGCTACCCCCGCTGTCGCCGCAGCCTCCTCCACAGCCGGCTCCGCAGAAGGGGCCTCCGCCGTGGCTCCCGATGCAGCCGCTGCGACCGACTCTCCGCCTGTCGTGGCTGGTGGGGCCACCTCCTCCTAGGGTGCGGCCTCGGCCTCCGGGGCCCCAGCTCGGGCCTCCACTGGCATGGGCGGGGACGGTGGTGCTGCCAATGTTGTCGCCAACCCCCCAGCAAAGGTGGATGGAGTTGGCTGGGGGCCGGACCTCCTGGCCGGTGATTCACCGGAGGACGCGGAGGTTGTGGCAAGGCAAGCAGTCCTGGCAAGCATCATCGAGATGAGGATCTAGAAATTAAATGGAACAAAGAAAAACATGTGGAGTTAGCCACTCACGTGAAGCCACACACCCCCCATCTTGCCTGTGTGATCGGGTTTTCCCTCCTTCCTGAGGAGGATGCCCCGGCTGAGTGGTGGGGTCTTTTCACCGAAGGCGTCTCTGGCGGCGGTAGCGGGACCTGCTGCTGCGGCTGGGATGGTGGCGGTGGTGATGCCTGGTGCTGCTGTGTTGGCGGCGGCGGTGGTGGTCGATGCTGCGGCGAAGACCACCGCGTCTCCTCCGTCCTCCCCTGCGGCTGTTGACGTTGCGGTGAGGGTGGTGGAGCCCGGGCGCTACTCTGCCCTCCTGACTCCGCTGTTTTTTGGTGCTTGGCGGCCGGCTCCCCCACGATGGATCCGTCGCCGTGGCGGAGCCTTCGTGACCTGGCCTCCTCGTGGTCCCGGCTGCACTATGTGGTGGCCGCCTCCCGCACCTCATCATCGTTGCGGATCGGGATGGAGCGCGCCTCATCGTCCTTACGGATCGGGATGGCGCACTCCTCATCATCCTTGCAGTTAGGGCCGGAGCACACGTTGTATTTGTGGCATAGCTCCGGCTCCTTCCCTTTCCCTTTCCCGGCGGGGGCCGGACCTCCGTGGTAGGACCCGCCGGGGCTTTGGACGGCGTGCTGTTGGCTGTCGGGTGAGGTGCCGGAGATCCGGATCCCACGATTGGGGTCGCCTCCCACTTGCCGGACCGCCAGACCTGTCGGTGTTTAACCGGCTACCCACCGAGGGATATACCCAAGGTGGTAGGTTTTGGGTGAGGGAACGCCGAGATTAGGAACTTGAAGGTACAAGGAACACTAAGCTTAGACAGGTTCGGGCCGCCAGGTGCGTAATACCCTACGTCCTGTAGTGATTTGTATTGCCTTAGGTGTAGAATGATCTAGAGATCGTGTTTTTAGAGGGGTCCTTGTCCTCCCTTATATATCTAAGAGGCCAGGGTTACAAAGATACTAACCAACACCAGCTAAGGAATCGTACCAGAACATATCTCGAGTAGATTCCCTCTGTATCGGTTAGCTCTATCTCGTACTTAAACGGGTTAAATAAGAGATAAACAAGATAAATAAGAGATAAGACGGACTTAATCCCTTAAACTACGCTATATACGCAGCCCCGTAGCCCCGGGTCTGACAAGCCCCCGAGCTCTTCGTAGCTGAGTACTGCAGGCTTATCGAGTACTTCCGAAGCAGTCTTCAACTTCTTCAAAAGCTTCGTCTTGAAGTCTTTCTTCGAGTGCTTGCTTGGCTGCATCGAAGCTATGAGGTGCTCATGCCCCGAATTTTATTTTTAACATGGTGTGCGATTTGAAAAATCGCACTCCATATGGAGTAGCCCCCGAGCCTTAGGTTGAATCGAAGAATCAGTCTGAGGGTCCCATTAGTCTGTAATCCTGCTTATCCTTCAAAGAAATTTGAAAAATAAGTAGTCGATGCCACATATCCCGCAGCCCCTGAGCCTTGAATCCAAATCCCACAAAATTGGAGATAAGGATCCAAAAACCGTGGCATGCAGGCTAAAAAATGACAACTTTAGAAATTACCAAAATGATGATACAAATGATGGAAATTAGATCATGAATCCGAAAAACCCCTTTTTTCGGGCTAATTAACCCTGAAAAAATAAGTAGTCGAATACTTAATCCAAACAGTCCACCAAATGACCCCTCAGCTTCGGAATATTCCAAAAAATGACTCTTGAACTTTAGAACAGTAAATTTTCCCCACCCCACTGGTTATTTAACCCCGCGGCAGCAGTGAGAAAAACTGTGCTTCCAATCTGCATTTTGCCAAGAGCCATAAAAATCCCCAATCAAAGCCACGCGCCGCCACCATCTCCCCCAAAGAAATCCCCCAACCCTGATCTCCCCACCCCTCTCCCCACAGCCCCCGAGCATCTCGTGGCAAGCGAATCGGAGATGGCGCCCAAGAAATCAGAGATCGAAGGGAAAAAGAAGGAGGCGCAGCCGTCGACCGGAGAGTGGATATACAGTAAGTGCTCCCTCACCGATCTAAATAAGCTAGTTTCCGAGGGGTTGTTGCAAGAGAAGAATCTTGTCAACTGGCGCCCCTCTTTCCGTGAACCTTTTCCCATAGAAAATGTTGACAAAATCGTCACATTTTACCATTTTGCCGAATGGGGATTGGCCCTCCCCTCTTGTTCTTTCTTCCGTGGCCTTCTTTATTATTACGGGCTTGAGCTCCATCACCTTAACCCAAATTCCATCTGCCATATTTCCATTTTTATCCATTTATGTGAAGCCTTCCTCGAAATCGGGCCCCACTGGGATCTTTTCCGCTTCCTCTTCCACGTCAAACCCCAGCCTACCTCGAAAAAACTTTCTCTTGTAGGGGGCGCCGGCATTCAATTGCGTCAGTAGGCCGGCGAAATATACCTCTCATACAAATTCCCCTCCAACCTTCCCAGTTGGAAAAACCATTGGTTCTATGCTGAAAATCATGCCCCCAGCTCCCCAACAAAACAAATAAACCACCTGTGGTGAGGCCGGAGTGGAATCTTGAACTATCCAGGGGAGACATGGATCAAGTCGAGGAGCTTTTAGACATCATAGAGGCACACAAGATGACGGGGGTGACCGGTGCTTCCGTTATGTTTTCTTTCTTCAAACACCGAGTCCAACCGATCCTACAGCACCACCGACTTGGATTCAAGTACACAGGCTCTGAAGATCCATCTCGCATGTGCGCAGAGGAGCTGTCAGACGACGCCGCCCTCCTCCGAGTCAGGCGGGTGCTGCTGGACGTGGACGCCGTGCCGTACGTGCCGGAACTGTTTACCGCACGGAATCTGCCCAAACCTGTAAGTACTCGACTACTTTTTGTTGAAATCTATCTCTGTTATGCCATCGCTAACTGAGAGCCTTCTGTAGGGACACACAGAATTATATCGCAGCTACCCGCCATGACCCGATATCCCCCGGCCGGACCACCTCCTCCCCAGCGCCGCTGTAGAAGCCAAAAGGGCTCGCATAGCTGCAGCTCAGCGCAGCAGCGTGTCCACAGAGGATGTAAGCCCCCAGGCGGAGGAGGACGCTGAAGGAGAAGCGCGATGGGACAACTCCTCCGAGCCAGTCGTGGAGTTGGCCGACGCTTTGCCGCTGGTGCCGCAGGGTCATCGGATAGTGCGGAAGCGGAAGGCGCAAGAAATCGAATCTTCCGGGTATTTGTTGTTGTCTTGTTGTATTGCTATATGTTGATAGTGTGTCGTGCTTACAATATCCTCTTGTAGTCCTTCCACCTCCTCTTCCCGGGCCGAGCCCGAAGAAGAAGGAGCAGCTCCATCGGCCACCGCAGCCGTCACCATCGCCGTGGCGGAGACCGCGCCATTGGCTGGTGAAACCCCACCGCCCACAACGGAAACGCCGCGACAGGCCTTGCGGGTGAAAAGGGCCATCAAAAAGAAGTCTACACTGTAAGTTTGCCTCTGGTTGCACAATAAACATTTTGATCTTTCGACTTGTGGGTTGACTGACTTCAACTTCATTAGAGCTGCGAGCGCCGCGGACCTCCAGCTGACGCTGGCCTCGACTACCCTAGCCCCCGGGTCTTCAACCCAGGAAGGATCTTCTGGCGTGGGGCCAGTCGCGGCAGCTCCAGCCCCCGAGCCGTCGGCCCCCGAAGGGTCAACGCCTGCGGAGCCAGCCCCGAGGCGGATGCGACGCTGCCCGACTTGCCAC
This sequence comes from Panicum hallii, assembly GCF_002211085.1. Lineage (NCBI taxonomy): Eukaryota > Viridiplantae > Streptophyta > Magnoliopsida > Poales > Poaceae > Panicum > Panicum hallii. Next base: position 33,663,454 of record NC_038046.1, on the reverse strand, counting down.
CTCCTGAGCTCCAACAAGTCGAAACTGGAGCTGGTGGCGGGGAACAAGTCGAGGCCCCTGATGCCGCTCCAGCAGATGGCACAGGTAAGCATCTAACCGCCCTCGGCTAACTGCCAAGGCCCAGGCGCAGTATTCTGAAAAACTTGCACATTTGCAGGTGCCCAGCATGTACCTCCTGAAGAAGCCGCCGAGACATGAAAGAGTCCCAGAGAAGTGCTGAATGCCGGGCCCAGAAACAAGGACATCATCGACACCAAACTGGGTGATGACCCGAAGCTGACAGCCGAGAACATAAGGGGCTTCAGGAGAGCTTACAAAGAACTGTATGAATTTACCATGGTAAGTCCCAAGTGTTCATCTGCTTGTATGCGTTGTCAAATAGTTTTGACCTGATCTTCTCTTTTATGCAGGATGTGATCGCTGACTCCCAGAAGAAATCAGAAAAACTGCGGGAGGTTGTAAGCGATCACCAAGAACTCGCTGCTCTGGAAAAGCGCATCTGTGACGAGAAGAAGAAGAACTTGCATCTCGAGAAAGTCCTCTCCGAGCTCCAATGACAACTCGATGAACAGAAGAAAACGCTCGAGGCACAAAAGAGCACGCACCAAGAGCAACTCAAGGAGCAAAAGAAAGCGCACCAAGGTAAGACAATGCTTCACTCGAGTACTTGCACTTAACAACTCATCCTGGATTCTGAAAAACTATTCCCCATAGAACTTAGGAGAATCTTAATGAGTAAAGAAGAGTTGCTTACTGACGTGAAGAATCTGCTTTATCGCCGTACAGATGACGTCGAGAGGCTGTAGAAGGTGATCAACGATACTGAACAACAGTTCACCGACTGCCTTCAGCAAGTCAAGACGCTAGGTGAAGAAAAAGAGCAGCGACAGAAAGAGCTCAAAGATCTCAGGGGGGCTGCCCGGGAGTTGGTGGACATGGTGTATCCCCCAGAGGAAGGAGAAGCAAGCTCGCGGCCCCTGTTAGAGCAACTCCGCGATGCCCCGAAGAAAGTGCTAAAATTCCTCACAGAGGCTCCAGTTGCGTGCGTCAGCAACGCTCTTGCAGTTGTGAAGTCTTTTTTGCCGAACGCGCGATTGGAGATATTTGCTCAGGGCATGGCTGCAGATTGCACCGAGGGTCAATTCGACCAATACCTCCAAGAAGCCTGACCTGTAGCGGAACAAATAGTTCAAAGTGTACTGCAGGATTAGGGTATAAAGAACAAGTTTTGACTTCCTTGTATATATAGTTTCTTTGATGTCTCTACTTGTGTGTGTGCGCCTTGGCTGAATTGGAATCCAAGCTTACGAGGCTAAGTAGTAGACACTACCCTGGGTGCAGCGACCTGGAAGGTAGTCATAGCTCCAAGCGGGTACTCATCTAACAAGGTAGCCACAACTCGACCGAGCGGGTCTAAACTGTTAGGAAAGAACGCGAGCATCATCGCGGAATTGCCGTGCGTTAGGCAGAAAAACAAAACTACCCCGAGTGCACCGACTTGGATGTAGTCAAAGTCGCCCCTTATATGGGCGCGCTCCTTGAGTTAGGTAAGAACCGGACGGACGATTCGAACTCCTTGGGAGAGAACGCGGGCATCACCATGATTTTGCCGTGTTTAAGACAAAAACGAAACTACCCTGAGTTCAACGACTCAGGATGTAGTCGAGGTAGCTCTTTACGCGAGCCCATCCAACAAGCTAGATATGAACCAGTCGAACGGATCGATTTGTTGGGATAGATGCGACTACTGTCGCGTGCAACCATCCAAGGTCGCGGCGGAAGTCGAGCCGTAGAAGATATGAACGGAGCGGATGGTTACGTCGAAACATGAAATCGATAAGATAGAAACGTGGCCGTGGCCTCCGTATAATTTACAACAAGGAACTGATTTATGTAAATGCTGCAAGTGGCCGTAGCCTCCGCATGTTCACAGAGAAATTTTCAACCCGAGTCGTGTGGCGCGTAGCCTCCAAACTGATTCGAGGAAAGGAGGCCATCTAAGCCCTCGGAGATTTAGCTATATCCGAACATCTTCTCATGGGTAAAATTGAGCAGGTTCTGGATGTTCCAAGAGTTCGGAACATCTTGACCCTTGGGATATTGTAGTCGATAAGACCCTGGTCTTGTAACCTGTTTGATGACAAACGGGCCCTCCCATCTTGAATTGAGCTTGTGTAGGCCGGACTCGTCTTGAATGCGACGCAAGACCAAGTCACCGATGCTGAATGATCGCTCCCTCACATTGTGATTATGATATCGTCGGATCCCCTATAGGTATCGGGCTGACTGAACAAGAGCGGTGTAGTGAGCCTCTTCGACAGAATCGAGCTCTAATTGCCTCGCCTCGTCCGCCTCGCCCTCATTGTACATTTCAACCCTTGGGGACTTCCACATGATATCGGCCGGTAAGATAGCCTCAGATCCGTATACGAGAAAGAAAGACATTTGTCCTGTGGCTTTGGATGACCGAGTCCAAAGCCCCCAGACGACGTGTGGCAACTCATGTATCTATTTGCCCCCCTTCTTGCTGTTTTCATCGTAGAGTCTCTTCTTGAGGCCGTCGATTATCAAACCGTTCGCCCTTTCGACTTGTCCATTGGCCCTTGGGTGTGCAACCGAGACATACTTAACCTTGATGCATGCATTCTCGCAGAATTCCCAGAACTGGTTGGCCGTGAAATTGGATCCCAAGTTTGTGATGATGGTATTGGGGAAGCTGAAATGGTGCAAGATATCGGAGATGAAGTCAACAACCCGATCTGGTGTGAGCTTGGCTATCGGCTTGTACTCAATCCACTTGGTAAACTTGTCGATAGCGACCAGAACATGGGTGAAACCGCCTGGCGCCGTTGTGAAGGGCCCAATCATGTCAAGGCTCCAACAAGCAAAGGGCCAGGATGGCGGTATGGTGATGAGGCTGTGGGCAAGAACATGAGTCTGCTTGCCGAAGAATTGACAACTTTGGCACCTGCGCACGAGATCCTCCGCGTCGGATACTGCAGTGGGCCACCAGAAACTAGCCCTATATGCCTTCCCCACCAGCGTTCTTGAAGCTGCGTGGTTACCGCAAACACCCTCGTGGATCTCCCGCAATATGTCGGAACCTTCTTCCTTTGTGACGCACTTCATGAGAACACCTGACCGAGCGCCGCGCCGATAGAGCTTGCTGTTGACCAGGACAAAACCCTTGCTTCTGCGCATGCGCTTCTAGGATCAATTCCTGTTGGTAACTTTTGATCTCGGATGAAGTCGATAAAAGCCTCTCGCCAGTCCTCTTGCAGCACCATAACCTGTCGATCGGGTTGTTGGGGACCCGCGTCGATGGTTACCTGCAAACAAGACTTGATGGATGGCTGCTTGAGCTCCTGGATGAAAACTCCCGATGGGACCTGAGCACGTGTCGACCCCAGTTTGGACAAGGTGTCCGCGCCAACATTGTGCTCTCGTAGCATGTGATGAACCTCCAAGCCGAAAAATTTGTTTTCTAGCTTGCGCACTTTCTGCACGTAGGCGTCCATCGTCTCCTTGTTGCAATCCCACTCTTTGTTGACTTGCTGCACAACGAGAAGAGAATCACCATACACAAGTAGTCTCTTGATCCCTAGTGATATTGTCAAACGAAGCCCGTGAAGCAAGGCTTCATACTCGGCTTCATTGTTGGATACCGCCCACAAGATCTGAATGACATACTTCAATTGTTCTCCTCGTGGAGAAATAAGCAGAACTCCAGCGCCGCCGCCATCGAGCTTCAGGGACCCATCAAAGTACATGGTCCAGTGCTCTGGCTTATCGACCGGAGTTGGGACTTGATTCTCCCTCCATTCAGCCATGAAGTAGACTAGAGCTTGAGACTTGATTGCAGTGCATGACTTGAAGTCAATTGACAAAGCCCCCAGTTCCACTGCCCACTTTGATATACGCCCCGTGGCATCTTGATTATGAAGAATATCAGCCAGCGGGAAATCCGTAACCACAGTGATCTTGTACTCGTCAAAATAATGGTGTAGCTTTCTTGATGCGATTAGGATTGCATATAAAAGCTTTTGAACGGTGGGGTATCGTACCTTGGATTCGGAGAGTACCTCACTGATGAAGTAGACAGGCCTCTGCACTCCAAATGCATGGCCTTCCTCGCCTCACTCGACTACAATAGCACTGCTGACAACATGAGTTGTTGCCGCGATGTAGAGTAGTAGATCCTCCCCCGGCAATGGTGCTGTAAGGATCGGAGGTGACTGAAGCTGATGTTTCAGATCCTGCAGGGCCCGCTCGGCCTCCTCCGTCCATTGGAACTTATCTTGGCGTTTCAAGAGCTTGAAGAAGGGTAGTCCTCTCTTCCCGAGTCGGGAGATGAACCTGTTCAGGGCTGCCATACAACCTGTTAGTGACTGGGAGGACGACCGTACCAAGTGGATGTGCCGCGTTACCTGGGACGATGCCGTAAAAAGGGGACTTGCTGGGAACCAGCATGTCCTTGAAATCCAGGCCCATCTTCCTCAACGTGCTGACGAAGATGAGGTTGAGCCTGCTTCCGCCATCGATGAGGACCTTGGTGAGCTTGACCTCCGCCACCACAGGATCGAGGACCAAGGGGAACTTTCCGGGTTCCGAAAAGCTCATCCATTGGTCATCGCGGGAGAACGAGATGGGGACCTCCGACCAACGGAGTGGTCGTGGTACCGCCGGCTCGACAGACATGATCTCCCGGAGAAGCAACTTCTGGTCCCGCCTGGAGCTAAAATCCTCATCTCCCCCGAAGATGATGTTGACGACCTTCGAAGCGTCCTGGAACTTCGGGTTGCGCCCTTGGTCGTCGTGGTCATCATCCTCGGGTTCTTTGTCCGCAGGCTTCTTGTTCTTCTTACCACCACCGGAGTTGCTGAACGTCCTCCGAAGGTGGTAACAGTCAATGGTAGCGTGGTTGGCACCTGGGTGCCATGGGCACTTTTTCTGCAGGAGCTTCTCGAACTCCTCCTGCGTTGTCGACTTCTTGCCCCGCGAAGGATGATCCATAGCCGCGATGATATCATCTGGCTTTCATTTCCAGGGTGGACCCGAAAAGTCCCGTTGACCTTTGTCGTTGCGGTTCTCGTTTGGGCGCCTCAGGTTGCTATCTTGACGCCGCGGGAACTGCTCCCGCATTTTCTCCTCCTGTTCGGACCAATCGTGCATCATATCATGAAGGCTCGCAACGGTCTTCAGCCTGTCCCGCCCAAAATCTCTGTAGATGCCTGGGTCGGTGATGCCGTTGTAGAAGCAGTCGATGATGTTGTCCTCTGAAATGTTCGCGATGGTGGCGCGGACGTTGAAGAAGCGACGTGTGTAGGACCGCAGGAGCTCGTTACGTTCCTGTTTACACTGGGCAAGATCATGACGAGTACCTGCACGAGCGATCGCTCCCTGGAAGTTGTCGATGAAGACCTTCTTGAGTCGCTCCCAGGAGTCAATGGAGTTGCTGCTGAGGCTCTTCAGCCAGGTGAGCGGCGCAGGGTCCAAAGCCATCGGAAAGCAGACGACTTTGGTGATGTTCGAGCCCTCTGCGACCTCAATGGCCGTGGAGTAACAACGGAGCCACTGCTGAGGGGCCTGCTTGCCGTCGTACTTGGTGATGCCGATCAGCTTGAAGCCCTCAGGGTACTTATAGCTGCTGAATCACGCAGAGAAAGCAGGAAAATGATCACTGCAATCAGTCCCTTCAGTCTCAACTTCTTCACGTACCTTACGCCTGGAGGAGATCACAGTCCGCGCATCGCGGCCTTCATTAATGTGGTGGCGCAAGTCTTCTGTAGGAGGCTGATGATTGGCCTGTCGTGGGTTACCCCCCGAAGGTGGCTGTTGCCTCCCGCCAGGGGCCTGGCTCCCGTGAGCATTGTTGTTGTTGTTGTGGCTGGGCTGAAGTCGAGGGCGACCGCCAGCCGTTCGGCTTTGAGCCTGGCTCCGACTCTCACCCACGCGCTCCTCCCTGATGGTGGAAGCTGGATTTTGTTGATCCAACTGGATCCAGGCCCTCTGCGCGTAAAGGAGTGCTTGGCGCACATCCAGATCGTGGCAGCGCTCGAGGATGGCCGTAACCCTGGCAATGTTGGCCACCGGGGTCCTGAAACCCCGTTCGCTTACGGCGATAAACTCAGGGTCAAGCTCGCGATACATAGATCACCTACGCTCGTTGGCCCTCCTTAGTCGGATCACGCGGGCCCTGTTCCTAGCCCTCCGCGCCTCGCGATTGGCGTCGTTCTCTTCGCCAGCGTTGGCAGTGGCCTCATCTTCAGAGACCGCTTCGAAGTCGGCGATGGGAAAACCACCATCATCCTCGCCTTCTTCCGCCATTAGCACGTGGCGGGAGGTGAGCTCATAAGAGCTCGCGTCGACTAGTTCAGTCGACCCCTCCGCCGCGGTAGCCAACGGCCTGCCTTCCTGAAAGGGCAGGGGCTCGAGGTGAGCAACAAGTCGACCCTTAGCCTCGAGTAGATCGGAGAGCGCCATGCCCCTCCAATGCACAATGCGCCCCCCCGGCATGGGGGTGATCATCAGATCACTGGCGCCAAAACAACCCGAAGCCCCCCAACACGCGGTGGCTTCTGGTGGTAGGTTTTGGGTGAGGGAACGCTGAGATCAGGAACTCAAAGGTACAAGGAACACAAAGCTTAGACAGGTTCGGGCCGCCAAGTGCGTAATACCCTACGTCCTGTAGTGATTTATATTGCCTTAGGTGTAGAATGATCTAGAGATCGTGTTTTTAGAGGGGTCCCTGTCCTCCCTTATATATCCAAGAGGCCAGGGTTACAAAGATACTAACCAACACCAGCTAAGAAATAATACCAGAACATATCTCGAGTAGATTCTCTCTGTATCGGTTAGCTCTATCTCCTACTTAAACGGGATAAATAAGAGATAAACGAGATAAATAAGAGATAAGACGGACTTAATCCCTTAAACTACGCTATATACGCAGCCCCGTAGCCCCGGGTCTGACAAGACCGCCCTCATCAAGAGTTAGTGTCGATGCCAGGACCGCCGTCCGCAATGCCTGGTTCTCGCACAGGGCCTTGATGCCCCTCAGAAGCACTAGTGACTCCGGGGTGTACGCCTCGCCGGTCATCGCCCGGATCAGGGCCTCTAGCTCCACGTCAGACAGATCTGAGCCGGCCTACGCATGATCCTACTGCAATCGTTGTGGCAGAACCGCTTGATCCAGCTCAAGGGCGCTAGACATCACTTAGGCAGGCGACAGAAGCTCAGCGCACTTCAAATGGAACAACTCATTGGTCTGTCGGGTCACCGCCCGATTCAACCACGGTTATACATGATCGATGTAGATTTATCTCGCATAAAGACGAGTCCAGCCTTACAACAGCTCACAACTTTTACACCATAGGATAATTAAACATTATTACACAAAGGTTTTGTTTTATCCTAACTAATACAAATTTATACAGGTATTATTCAAAACATCAAGTTTACCAGATAGTATTCAGAGTTAGCAGCGGAATAACAATGCGACTACATACGCCGCAGAGGTAGGCACCATACTTAGCCCAAAGCATGGCGTTACATCGAAGAGTCATTGCCGGCCGGGGACGGATCCCATTCCACGGACTAGCCAGGCGGTAAGGTGCAGGGCCAAGGAGAACTAGCCACAGAGTCCTCGAATGGCATACCTAAAAACCACATTACTAGCAAGGCTGAGTATACTCATACTCAGCAAGGCTTACCCGTCAATTGGGTATACTTAGCCCATAACTAGATCATGATAGGTTGAAAGGATCTAGGTTTCTTTTGAATGAAAAACAACAAGAGTATGTCCTTATTTCCATATTTTAGCTTTCAGATTCTAGTTTAATTAACCATTCTAAGTAAGCATCTATACTAAACAAGCAAGTAGGTATTAAAACATACATCAATATTATTATTCCACCAGCTGTTACTCTTGTTACTTTATGTGGCAGAAGTATCAAGCAGTCTCAATCACCGTGAGAAACGGACGATTCCTGAATCGAATTTCATAACCTTGCAAGGGATCCTAACTCACATGCTCGGAAACTTTCCTTTCCGAGAAACCATTCCCCTCATATTCCGGGGCGTGGATCAGGGCCAGCACAAGCGACTGCAGGACCATACGCACATCCAATGTGCAGGACGTACGTCTACAGTGCGACTGTATGACTGTACTCCCATCTGCTATACAGAACGTACTCCCACACGTCGGTGCGTGTGTGTGACAAAAATCTAAATTCGAGTGGTGGGGTAAGTCCACTTGCCGGGCCAATTAGGTACTAGGCTTAACGCGTACCATATTTACGGTATGTGGCTAGTACTTTCAAACACTTGACCACCACTACCACACACTGCGGCCTTATCAAATTAATCAACACAGACAGGGTACACTTCCAAATCATGGTACTGCACATAATCCCCGTCCATGATCCTTATAGTGATTGCAAAATAGTAAACAATCAACTCATATATCGCGCGAGTGATAGGAAATCACTTGACTTCTGCCGGTCCTATTAGTAGAGCATCTACTCGATAAGGACTCGGAAATAATACATAGGTTCCTAGGTTTCATTGCAACTAGGGTTTCATAACAACTCCTAGCACTTAATGCACAAGATAGATATATAGCAATATAAGTGCATAATTTAAAATACTGGGTTATGCACCGGGGCTTGCCTTCTTGGGCGGGGCTGGGGTCAGGAATGTCAACAACTTCCGAACTTTGGTTCGGGGCTTCAGTCAGATCCTCGACGATGTTCACTTGAGCTTCAGAAATACCCTTGTCGGTTTCCAGGATTAGCTCGTAGGTACCGTCGATGAGTGTAGTCAAATCAACATGATATGCAATGATTTGAAACAAGGGTTATTATCTTGTTTTCACGAAAAAGTTGCAATCCAGCAAGAAAATATTCAATTCATCGCATCCGGACTTAACTAGTTTGTACAAACAGCAAAAAGATTTGAAACTATACTTAAGTAGAGTTTTTGGTGTAAAAACTTCGTTCAGAATGACTATTTGGTGAGGGTTATAGAGTTGATCGGATCTACTTAATAGCATGTTCTTGAGACAGGATATCTGGCTGATTAGGGTATGCTTTGGCTGTGATTTTTTTCAGCCAAAGTAGTCAATAAAGGTGTAGCCTATTGACATGTAGTCGATGCGTGTGGCCGATGAGTGTGTAGCTGACGGGCGTGTATTTTGCAACAAAACCCTAGAAAGAAATAGACACTTGCATTGGGGTCCCTAATTGACTTGAACAGAAGAAGTCGAGCAGTGGCGATTAAAATCCCGCGAGGAGGCTTACCGGCGGTGAGGAAAAAGTGGGGAAAAAGGTTCAGGAACTCACGGCGAACTTGGGGGTGATTGGAATTGTAGAAGGGAAGCTCGGTGGCGGCGGTTCGACTAGATTCAGAGCCGGCGCGGCGATGTTCCGAGAACGGTGACGGTGTTCCGGCGACTGGAGTGCAGTAAAGCGAAGGAAATTGATCAGGGAGCTTCAGTGTGGTGAAGTATTGCTGATGATGCTCTTGGCGAGGGCGGAGAAGGGGTGGAACTTACCAGCACGACGGCGGAGAGATTTGCCGGCGTGGTGTTCTGGTCTGTGCGGGCGTGGAAGGAGGAAAAAGAGCGGGTCGGGATGGGTAGTGAGATGCGATGGTGCTGGTGGAGCACGAAATCGGAGAGGAGGAGCGGCGAAGACGGCTGACGGCTGACGGCGGTGGGCAGAGGAGCTCCGGTGAAGTAGTCGAGCGGAGCAGAGAACACAAATGCGGTGCGTGCGAGGGAATGGAAGAAAGGAGAGGTTCACTAGGCGCGTTCCAACGCTATAAAGAGGCGCTTGGGTGAGCGGCAAGTAGCTGCTGGCGGTCAATGGCGCGTGTGGCGGCTCTAGCGGGTGGCAGCGTGACACGTCCGCGCGAGGAGAAGCCAGCGAAGTCGGTTAAGCGGCGGGCGGGTGAGCTGGCGGCCAGATGGCGTAGGAAGAGCGGCGAAGGGGCAGCTAGTAGTGAGGGAAAGCGCCAGTGATGGGTGGTGGGCGGTGCTGCAGAGAAACAGAGAGCGGGAAGCAGGAGGAAGAAGACAAGGACCTGTTCGTAATTTTGCAAAAGTTCAAGGTGTCCACTGTAAAGTAAACTTTCCTTCTAAACCATAGTTCTACTAAAAATATGCCCAAAATCAAAAGTGTAGAGCTTAACAAGATCTACCACTTTGCTTTAGGGTCCAGCTTCAAAATAGGTAGGGTTTTGAAACTATTTCAAAATCCGACAAACTATCAAATTTCACATAAAACCTATTTAAAATTCACATTCCAATTGAAACCTTAAGGTAATTCCACTTCTTACAGTGGTTTAAAAGTAAATACTTACTTTTGCAACACAAACCTTCATACATTATGAAATTACCTCCCATTCAAACACATTTTACAAAAAGAACCCTAATTTTTTCCAATAGTACAAAAATACCCTTTAACGTATATTTAAGTTTTTAAAGTCATTCATCAAAACAAACACACACTTCACACTAACAAGCACAACTTATACTAGCTATTAGCGTGCCTAGCTCCTAAGTACCTGAAATGTCATAGCCTCCCTCCCTAAAAAGAATCTCGTCCTGAGATTCCGAAACAGAACGGATTGGAAGATTAGATATTTGATTTGGCTCTAACGAAGTCTGGAAAGTTATGTTGAAGATAAGATTCAGTTTCCCAAGTTGCTTCTTCTTCAGTATGATGGTTCCATTGAATCTTAAACATCCTGACTATTTCTCTTCTTGTGCTTCTTTTCTTGGTATCTAGTATTCTAATCGGATGCTCAGTATAAGACAGATCTGATTCGATTTCAATGGCTTGTGAATTGATGATCTCATTAGGGTTTTGATACATTTCCTAAGTTGAGACACATGGAAGATATTATGAACAACTGCTAGTTGAGGAGGAAGTTGAAGACGATAAGCTACAGGTCCACAAGTTTCAAGAATTTCAAAAGGTCCAACATATCGAGGAGCGAGCTTTCCTTTCATACCAAACCATTGAATACCTCTGGTAGGAGATACTCAGAGATATATGAAATCACTTGGTTTCCTTCGTTTATCCGCGTAGCTCTTTTGTCGAGATTGGGCTGCCTTTAGTTTACTTTGAATGATCTTCACTTTTTCTTCTGCTTTACTAACAAGATCGGGTCCAAGGATTTTACGTTCGCCGGTTTGAGACCAACTCAAAGGAGTTCGGCATCGGTGACCGTATAATGCTTCAAAGGGAGCCATCTTGAGACTCGACTGATAACCGTTATTGTAGGAAAATTCCGCCAAAGATAAGCATTTGTCCCAATTTTTATCATACTGGATTATACAGGCTCTAAGCATAGCCTCTAGGATTTGATTTATTCTTTCCGTTTGTCTATCTGTTTGTGGATGATATGTGGAGCTTTGATTTAACTTGGTTCCAAGAGATTGTTGGAGTTGCTCCCAAAAACGAGCAATGAATTGTGCTCCACGATCAGAGATGATCGTCTTAGGTACTCCATGGAGACGAACGATTTGGTCTAGATAGATCTCGGCATACTTCTTAGCATTGTAAGTGGTATGCACGGGAAGGAAATGGGCGGTCTTTGTTAATCGATCAACGATTACCCAAATAGAATCATGCTTTTGGGAGGTGTTGGGTAAGCCAACGATAAAATCCATGCTGATATCTTCCCACTTCCAAGAGGGAATGGGTAAAGGTTGAAGAACACCAGCAACCTTTAACTAACTGGTTTTAACTCTTTGGCAAATGTGACACTCCGAGACATACTTTGCAATTTCTCTTTTCATGCGAGTCCACCAAAAGTTCTGTCTCAAATCTTGGTACATCTTGGTACTGCTGGGGTGCATGGAAAACTTGGACAGATGTGCCTCGTCCATATCTGCTTGCGAAGCTGATGGTCCTTGGGTACAACAATACGCCCATTGAACCATAAAATCCCCTTGTAATCTACTTGGAAACACTTGTACTTTTCTTCTCCTTGGGCTAGCATCTGCTTGATGATTTTGACACCTTCATCATGCTGTTGTGCCATAACGATGCTATCTTTAAATGTAGCCTCAACTGCAATATGATTTAAACTTCCTCGAGGAATGATCTCGAGATTGAGTTTTCTCATTTCCCAGCAGAGGGTTTCACTAAAGGTTTCTACTGATAAGCAAGAGCAGTGTGCCTTGCGGCTAAGTGCATCCGCAACCACATTGGCCTTGCCTGGATGATAGTATACTTCTAGATCATAATCCTTTATAAGTTCTAGCCAACATCTTTGCCTCATATTTAGATCTGCTTGCGTAAAAATGTACTTGAGGCTCTTATGGTCAGTATAAATGTTGCACTTAGTACCCATCAGATGATGTCTCCAAATCTTAAGTGCATGAATAACAGTTGTAAGTTCAAGATCATGTGTAGGATAGTTCTGTTCATGAGTCCTGAGTGCTCATGATGCATAAGCAATTACTCGGTTGTCTTGCATAAGTACACAACCAAGTCCAATGCTCGAAGCATCACAATAAACGTCAAAATGTTTGAAATTATCTGGTTGAGCCAAAACTGGAGCAGTAGTGAGATGTGCTCTAAGGGTGTGGAATGCTTCTTCACATTTCTCATTCCATGAGAATTTAACTCCCTTCTTCAGTAATTCTGTCATGGGCTTGGCTATTCTAGAGAAGTCAAGGATGAACCGATGATAATAGCCAGCTAGACCAAGAAAACTGCGGATTTGATGGACTGAAGTAGGAGGCTTCCAATCTAGTACTTCCTAAACTTTACTCAGATCGATTGATATGCCGTTACTGGAGATGGTATGACCTAGAAATTTAACTATATCCAACCAAAACTCACATTTGGAGAATTTGGCATACAAACGGTGGTCTCTCAATCTCTGAAGAACGACATGGAGATGTCTTGCATGATCTTTTAGGTTTTTGGAATAGATCAGAATATCATCGATAAATACCATAACGAATTTATCGAGCTCTGGCATGAAGACTAAGTTCATAAGATACATAAAATATGTTGGTGCATTGGTAAGACCAAAAGACATAACCAGATATTCATAAAGTTCATATCTGGTGGAAAATGCCGTTTTTGGAATGTCACTAGGCTTAATCTTTATCTGATGATATCCAGAGCGGAGGTCAATTTTAGAGTATACCTTAGCTCCGGCTAATTGATCAAACAGGATGTCAATGAGGGGAAGAGGATATTTGTTTTTGATGGTTACCGCATTGAGAGGGCGATAGTCTACACATAGTCTTAGACTATTGTCCTTTTTCTTCATGAATAGGGCTGGGCATCCCTATGGTGAAGCATTGGATGAATAAAACCTTTATCAAGGAGGTCCTGAAGTTGAATTTTCAATTCTGCCAGCTCATTGGGTGGCATACGATATGGCCTCCTTGAGATGGGGGCTATGCCAGGCTGTAGCTCTATAATGAATTCAATGTCCCTATAAAGAGGCGCTTGGGCGAGCGGCAAGCAGCTGCTGGCGGTCAACGGCGCGTGTGGCGGCTCTGGCGGGCGGCGGCGTGACGCGTCCGCGCGAGGAGAAGCCAGCGAAGTCGGTTAAGTGGCGGGCGGGTGAGCTAGCAGCCAGATGGCGTAGGAAGAGCGGCGAAGGGGCAGCTGGTGGCGAGGGAAAGCGCCAGCGATGGGCGGTGGGGGGTGCTGCAGAGAAACAGAGAGGGGGAAGCAGGAGGAAGAAGATGAGGACCTGTTCATAATTTTGCAAAAGTTCCAGGATTCCACTGTAAAGTAAACTTTCCTTCTAAACCATAGTTCTACTAAAAATATACCCAAAATCAAAAGTGTAGAGCTTAACAAGATCTACCACTTTGCTTTAGGGTCCAGCTTCAAAATAGGTAGGGTTTTGAAACTATTTCAAAATCCGACAAACTATCAAATTTCACATAAAACCTATTTAAAATTCACATTCCAATTGAAACCTTAAGGTAATTCCACTTCTTACAGTGGTTTAAAAGTAAATACTTACTTTTACACACAAACCTTCATACATTATGAAATTACCTCCCATTCAAACACATTTTACAAAAAGAACCCTAATTTTTCCCAATATTACAAAAATACCCTTTAACGTATATTTAAGTTTTTAAAGTCATTCATCAAAACAAACACGCACTTCACACTAAAAAGCACAACTTATACTAGCTATTAGTGTGCCTAGCTCCTAAGTACCTGAAATGTCACAATCGTTCACCCCGGTGAACATGCAGGCCATCTTGGATCGCTGTTGCAGGGGAGCAATGCGGCGCCTCAGGAAGTCGCCCAGCACCATCATGGATGTTAGGCCGCCCCTCGCCAGAGTTTTGACCCGGTCCAGCACTAGGTCGAGCACCACCGGTAGGAATGGCCTGGCCTTCCAGCTGCTGCGGTCAAGGAGGGGGCCCTTCCGTCGGTAGCTCAAGGCGGTCGTTGGCATCGGTCGTGGCAATGACCTAGTCGTCGCGCCAGTCCTCCCACTTGGCGCTAGAGAAGGCACTGATGTAGGAGGTGGACATCCCGTGCCGGAGCTGGAAGTAATAGGCGCCGATCTCGCGCTTGCTCCTCCCTGTCCCGACCAGGGCATAGAAATGCCTGAAGATGGTGACACAGGGACGGACCCCCATGAACATCTCCATGAAGTGGACGAAGACGGCCACGAGGAGGACGGAGTGGGGGATGAGGTGCTGGAGCTGAAGGCCGAACTCCTCCAGGAGCAGGAGGAAGAAGGAGGAGATTGGTGGCACCAGCCCGCAGGGATGTACGAGTTGAAGAGGACGAACTCCCCCGCGACCAGGTCATTGAGGGAGCTCAAGCCTGCCCGGATCTTCCTGGAGAACTCCAGCGTGGTCCACCCCAAGAGGCGGTGCACCACGTCGAGCTGATCCTGGCACTAAAAGCGGCAGGGTTGATGAAGAGAAGTCATGGCAGCGGTTGCTGCGGGCGCATGGAGAGGATTGCAAAAATGCAGGAGGAAGATGAAAAGCCGGGCGCAAAAAGCAGATCGCAAATGTGCGAGTGGAGATGAAGGGGCGTTGCGGCGTCTGGAGAAGGCAAGTATGAAAAGATAGCCGATCCCTGCGGCATTCTTTTAAGTAAAGCTGCTCCCCCTTTGAAATCCACGGCGACCGAGGAGAAGCCGAAAGAGTCACTCGCACCAGGCCCTCGCCTCTCACCCTCTATGATCGGGGGGCCCGGGCCCGCCGGTCAAAGGCGTGGTCGGTGGAGGCCGGGGGGGGGAGGTGGAATCCGAACCGCCGGTGCCGCGGGACGGGCGCGAATGAAACAAGAAGCTGAACTGTCAGGTGCGTAGAGCGCGGACAGAGGATGACCCCTCAGGGATCTCGCCGGAGGGGAAAGGTCTTTCTTGCCCCTTCACTGTGGGCGCAAGCTGTCCACCCGGCACAACACTGGGATATGGCCCCACCTGCGGGTTCGTTCCTCGCCCGAGGTGGGCCCGGGGGCCTCTGTCGGTACATACGGGCAGGGGTACCTCCTGCTAGGGTGTCCAACCCGAAGGGCGTGAGGTTATCCGTAACCTCGCCCTAAGCCTTTGGGTGATGGGGCGTATAGCCCGGCCCTGATAGCTGGGGACACGGTCTCCGGACCTCACCCCATACTCTTTCAGGACCGGCGCCTCCGCGTATCCACGAGGATAAGGTGCTCCTGTGGGCCTGTGCACCTGGGCAGGCCTCGGGGGCCCGGACCTCCCTTCCCTCCGGGGAGGAGGTCCGGTGCCGCCACGTGCCCCAGAGGAAGTGGCTGCTAAGCCAGCTCTGCCACATGTCCGGTGGCAGTAAGCCTTCTGCGGGACGCCAACCCAACTATCGCATTAAATGCGGGTAGGTGGGCTGCCGTCCCCGTGACAGGGCGTGTGCTGCCACTGACACGTTGGACAGGTATGACTGACACCACGGTAAGCCCGCCTGTTACCGAGGCGGCGCGTCGCATCACCACACCGCGTACGAAGGCGGGCAGCGTGTTGTCACATCACAACACCGCGCGCGTGAGCAAAGGGTAATTATGATCTGCTGCAGGAGGGCTGCGGCATGCGCTGCTACAGTGTGCGCGGAAGCTACAGCATGGCAGGTCAGCACGACCCCTTCGCCCATTAGCGGGAAGAGACCCAACAATGACAGCATGACTTCCACTGTGCATGTCACTGACAGCAGGCACTGTACCGGTGAAACGGTACATGACCATACCCTGATAGAAGATATGCACATCAGCTTCCGGATCGAGGACTACAGGGAGGAGCTGGAGAGGAAGATTTTCGAATCTGTAGCATTTAAGGCTCCAATGTGTACGTTATTTAATATGCAGCCAGGTCCACCTGTCGGGACCCCGCTCAGAGTACGCGCTCCCCTTGAGCCTATAAAAGAGGAGCGCGCTCGTTAGAACGCAAGTTCTCTTAAGTTCACACACATGCTTTCGAAGTCTCACAAGCAATACAACACACATTGGACGTAGGGTTTTACGCGCCGGCAGCCTGAAGCACTCAATCCCCTGTGTGCTTTTCGTGTTCATTCACCCTTTGATCTCACGTTCCTTGGCTTCCCCAAATACATCCTAGACTAGGATTAGACGGGTGCATTCCGCCACCCGGCTGGAGATTTTCTCCGACAATGGTATTCCACATTTCTTTACAACTTTTACTTGCAACCCAAAATGGCCAGAAATAAAAGAAACCGTTGAGTTGGAATGCGGTCAGCAGCCATCTGACAGACCTGATGTAGGTTGCAGAGTATACCATATGAAACTTATTGAATTAAATCAGGTGCTGTATTTGGCCTGTTGCAGCAAGTAAGTTGTTTCGATTGTATTTTTAAATTCAATTTGTTCTAAATTTTATCTCACATTACCTTCTGGAATAATTATTGCAGTGCTACATAGTGTTGAATTTCAGAAAAGAGGATTGCCACAAGCTCATATATTGACATGGTTAAAGAATGTCACTGCGGAGGATATTATTACTTTGGTTAATTCTTTTATATCAGCTGAAATACCTGATCCCGATCAAGATCCTCTTGGTTATGCTCTTGTAGAAGAGTTTATGATGCACGGTCCTTGCAGGCCTGATAACAAAAATTGTCCTTGTATGAAGAATGGGGTTTGCTCCAAGGGGTTCCCTAAAAAATTCCAACAAGAGACCACTATAGCTGAAAAGGGATTTGTTCTATATAGACGCCGAGATACGGGTCGGTATGTGATCAAAAATAGCATCAAGTTACATAATCGGTTCGTTGTCCCTTACAATATGTTTTTGCTTAAAAAATATCAAGCACACATAAATATTGAATTCTGCAATCAGTCTAATGTTGTCAAATATTTATTCAAATATGTCAGTAAAGGACCTGACCAAGCAAATGTTGCTTTCCATAAAGGGAAGAAAAGAAAGCCTCCTTGTGCAAATACATTCTTAGTGAACAAAAAGTTGAAGCAAGGTAACACAACCGATGATCCGAGTGATAAAGATGAGATTATGGACTACATTCAATGTCGATGCATATGAGACAAAGAAGCATATTGGCGCATCTTCGGATTCGAGTTGCATCAAAAAATTCCCTCTGTTGAAAGGTTATCAGTCCATCTACCCAATATGAATACTGTCACATATCCCGGAAGAGCTAATTTTGCTTCCCTAATATCTACACCATTTTTGCAAAAAAACCTACACTTACAGAATGGTTTGTGGAAAATCAGACCTATTCCCATGCTCGTGACCTAACATATTGTGATTTCCCAACTAAGTGGACTTGGGATGGTACATCACGATTTTGGAAACCTAGAGGTAATGCAAGCCAAAAAATTGATCGAATGTATAACGTCCATCCATCTCGAGGTGAAAATTATTACTTAAGGATGTTACTGATGATTACCAAAGGAGCCCAATCTTATGAAGACGTGCGTACAATTGATGGTGCCTTATAGGACACGTTTAAAGAGGCTTGTGCAGCACATGGATTATTAGGCGATGATCGTGAGTGGTTTTGGGCCTTCAACGATGCAGCTTCGTGGGCTACTGGATTCCAATTACGATCATTATTTGAAATGATGCTGATTCACTATGGTGTTTCTGACGAGAGCTCTTTATTTGAAAAATGTTCGCGAGCTATGTCTGACGACATAGAATATACATTTCAAAAACTTATGGGAAATATTTCGTTGTAAGTACCAGATTCTCAACTAAAGAGCATACTGGTTGATGAATTATCACAATTATTTTTCTAAAAACGGTGTCTCAATTACACAGTTCAATTTACCTTGTCCAAATTCGTCTTCTGATATTGGAAATCGTCTAATAGACGACGAAGAATCTTATGATATTGCAACCTTACTGGAACAAAGTTCTTTATTATATGGACAACTGAAAGATTGCCAGAAATCAGCTTATAATGCTATAATCAGAAGTGTTATGGCAAATGAGGCCGCATTATATTTTGTTTCTGGTTTCGGTGGCACTGGAAAAACATTTTTGTGGACTACTATAATTACATCCATCAGATCTGCTAGAAAAATAGTTCTCGCTGTTGCTTCTTCGGGAGTAGCTTCGTTGTTATTACCTGGTGGTAGAACGGCGCATTCACGTTTCAAAATTCCAGTTGATCTTGATGAAACTGCAATCTGTGATATTAGAAGAGGTACAACGCTGGCAGATTTGATTAAAAAAACTTCTCTTATAATATGGGACGAAGCATTAATGACGCATAGACGGTGCTTTGAAGCTTTGGATTGATCACTTCGTGATATCATGTCCGAACATGATTCCTTGAGGAGCTCAGTACCTTTTGGTGGTATTGTGGTTGTCCTAGGAGGGGATTTAAGACAATTATTGCCCGTCGTGGAAGGTGGATCATGGTCGACCACTGTTGACGCGGTGATTACTAATTCTCCTTCATGGAACACGTCATAATTTTGGAATTAACAGTGAATATGAGGTTGCAAAATAGTAACCTAAATTCATCTAACAGAGAAGAACTTTCCAAATTCAGTGATTGGATTCTCTCCATAGGAGATGGTATTGTGCCTAGGTTAAACGAACAGTTGACGACGACAACACATGGATTCAGATACCCAATGACATTCTAATTAAAGCTACAGACACACCAAGGGTACAAGCTATGATTAATACAATTTATGTAGATTTTAGTCAAAAGTACATGGATACAGCTTACTTGTGCGATCGAACAATCGTGACTCTCAACTAACGATGTGGCAGATAAATTAACTACAGTATGGTCGAGATGCTTCCATCTGCAGAACGAGAATACTTAAGTTTTGATACTGTTTCCAAGAGTTCAGACACCGTAGGAGATATTAATCTTTTATATCCAACTGAATTTCTTAATTCTTTGAAAATTAATAATTTCCTGGAACATCGGATTATTCTCAAAGTTGGAGTCCCCATAATGCTACTTCGAAATCTTAATCAATCCGCGGGTTTATGTAACGGCACCCGTCTTATGGTTACTAATTTAGCTGACAGGTTTTAGAAGGACGTATTATTACAGGCTGTAACAGAGGTGACGTTGTATACATTCCTCGAATAACTCTATCTGCTGGAAACAAGAAATGGCCATTCATTTTGCAGCGTAGGCAGTTTCCTATTCGAATATGTTATGCAATGAGTATTAACAAAAGTCAGGGACAGACTTTGGCATCAGCGGGTTTATATCTTAGAAATCCAGTCTTTTCGCACAGTCAATTGTATGTTGCTGTATCTAGAGTGACTTCAAAAAAAGGTTTAAAAATTTTGATTGAAGATGGTGAAGATGACTGTGGTTGCTACACTAAAAATATTGTTTATTCTGAAGTATTTGCAGCACTCCAAAAAAGGCAAATATACAGCTCGTAAAGTGCTTTGATGCAAATGGTAAGCTCTCCTCAACTTCCTTTTTGGATATGTCTATTACAAATTATGATAATTGTGTGTCGAAACAAACTTATTTTATTTTTACCATTATTACAAGCTCGGATGATTAAATTTAAGTAATTACTTGAAACTGAGTCGGGACTTTAAAAGGTTCAAATAAATGAATAAACATTCCTTTAATAACAAATTTATTTCTCTTCTACAATTCCATGTTAATGTGTGGAACAAGAAATCTTGTACTTTGTACCATTAACATATACGAGTACAGATTGCTAATTCTAATTACACATACATCAACCGTAGCACATATGTTGAAGTAGTTTCGAAACAAATAAACATACGTGGGTTGACAGTACGGATATATTTATTTCTACACTTTATTATTATGAAAACCACATGACATCCTAATTCGTAGAAGAAATAGAAAAAAACATACAAACCAGATATATCACAAACCAGTAATGTGCCTAACGACGCAGTAATTAGAACTTCTAATTCAACATATTCAAAGACAAACCAAGCAGTGGAAATTTTGTAACTTTGGGCCATGGTTTTGAGCGTGTATTCTCATTAACTCCAGGATAGTCATCATCTGAGTCGTTGAATTGTGGGTCTGGATAGTCACCGAAATCATCTGATGAACTCGATGGATCGTGCCAATCGTGCAATTCCACAATATTAATTTTGATTTGATAGCGTAGCAAAGGTTGATTATGAAAAATGATTTCTTCTGGTTTAAGAAACAATTCCGCACCAGTATGTGTACTAGGTGGTTCAGGTATAAGCAAGTCCACTTCGTTAGAATCAAATCCGGATCAACACACTAGGTTACTGTTTGGATAACTGTCAAATCTGTTTTTGCCGCGGTGTTTGGAGTTGCTACTTGTCACACCCGGTTTAGAAAAGGTAACCAAATGCATCCTATACGTGCGCCAGGATCAAGTTCCACACATACAGTAGACATCACAAGCGAATATTCGAAACAATGCATTAACGAAATAGAGTATAATAATACTTTATTACATCACCGACAGTCTTAATCTTAAACGAATAAATAACGTCGATAAATAGCAGCGGGCTTCGACTTCACAGGCAGTTGACTGGGAGACATACGCCTAGTATTCTTCAAAATCTTCGGAAAACACCGGGCAATTATCTTGTTCTGAGCAGCATTGTTTTTAATAAAGCAAGTGTGAGTACACTTATGGTTGGTACTCAGCATGTGGAGTAAGTTATATGACATGCAAGGCTATAAACAAGGAAAATGTGACATAGTTTGACTGCGATACGCATTTTTAGTTGGTCGAGTTTTAATTAGGCAAGCATTAGCTAAGTGTAAGTATATATCAACCCTTAAATAAACTATCTGAGGTGAATCAATCCATCACATAGAGATAAATAAACAAGAACCAGCGGTTTAGATCATCTTTAAGTTTAATTATCATGTGAGTGTCCAAGCTGCTCTTAACCGTGAGCACGGCTGATATATCAGTTTTCACTCCCTAAAGGTTGTACACTTTACCCACAACTCGTATTTCCCTCGATGCCCAGGTTTGCAAGGCTCTTAAACACTTCCAAGGTGAGTGGCAGGGATTCACTACGAGACCTTTACAAAGATCCCCTAACTTATGACAATCCACTAAGGTTTCAAGCCAAAGCGGTCATAACTCTCCCTAATGAGGAAACACCTTTGCCAAGAACCACATATAGCCATATGCCTCAAGAGAACCGAGCTATACCCCGATGATGCAACCCCTCTTGTCATTTCAGTAAGATCATCACAAGTTAAGGTTTCTAATTAATTAGCCAAGACCAGAGCCATATAGTATTGTGGTTGTACTGTTTTCCTAGGTGGTTCTCCATGTTCCAATTGATTCAATAATCTTATTTATCATCAAACCGTATTCCAGAATAAACGTAAAACATTATCATGATATCCAGGTTATCCAACCAAAATCTATGTAGAAGCAATTAGCGTAGCTACAACATAAATATAAATACCTAGGTTTAATCAAGAAAGTTCAATTGAAACTAGGCATGTCCTTAACTTGGGATCCATCATATTCTAGACACATGCATGCATATAAAGTAAAGGTGTAATTGTAATATTAATAGGACTAAAACATGATCAAGCACCACTTGCCTTCGTTAGCAAACTGCTACTGCTCAGGAAACTCTTCAAAGTTTGGCTCTTGCGAACCCTCGAACTGCGTATCGTCTATAGTCGTACACAAGTACATACAAGCAAACAAGTGCAAATAATAAGAAACAGTATACCAATCAATATAAATAGAACAAAATAATGTAATAAAACTACTGCTCATGCCGTAAGGATCGCGTGCGCGCAAGAATCGATGAAAACAGAGTTAAAACGGAGAAATTAGGGCTAAAATATGATTCCAGGGGCTTAATTGTGAAAGATTTGAAACTAAAGGGCTCTAACAGAAGAAACTGAGGGCTAGATCATAATTAAACCTTAGATCTAGGGGCTAGATTGAAAAACAGAAGGGTTAAGGATGGCGGGTTCTATTTTGGGAAAAGACAGGGGCCTAAACAGAAGAAAAAGGACCCAATCGCGATTACTTTTGAACTGAGGTGGACTGCGGGTTGATTTCCAGAAAACTTAAGGGCTAAACTGCAAAACTTCCTCTGTTGACCGGTACTCAGATCTGTTGACTCAAGTTTAGATTGGATCTGGGCCGTCGGATCTTGATCGGACGGTAGGGACGCGGGGAACGGCTCGGGCAGCGGCGGGGTAACGCCGGCGGCGGCTCGGACGGCGGCGCGCGGCCGGACTTCGCCGGAGAAACGCGATAACATGTTCCCGGCCACGGCTAAGGCTCGGGTTTTGCCCAGGGAATAGAGCGCGCGAAGGAGAACCCAATTAGGGGGTCGAGAAGGACCACCGGGGGTCGTAGGAGGCGGCCGGCGGCGAGAGGCGGCGCGGACCCGACGGCGAGGCCGTGCGGGCGCGGGGAAACCGGAGAGGGGAAAAGAAGCGGCGGGCGGAGGTCCTCGCCACCAAGCGGTGCTCCTGGGGGACTTGCTCGACGGCGGGGAGCGGCAAAACAGCGGCGCGGCGGCGGCCCGAGACGCGGGGTGGCGATGGCGGCGGAGGAGCTAGGGTTCAGAGGCGCGAGGCAGCTACGGCTTGGGGAAAAAACCCCTAGGGTACGGGCGGTACTTATAGGAGAGCTGCGGAGCGCGTCGGCGTGCGGGCCCGAGGCGGAGACGGTGGAGATAGCGTGGGGAGGGCGAGCCGTGAGCCGGACTCGGGTTCGAGTCCGGGTCCGGTGCGGGGGAGAACGAAAGGCCTGACAGGCGGGGCCCGCGTGTCAGCGCGAGGGGGAGAGAAGGAAGGGAGGGGCGCGCGCGGCTGGTGGGCTAGGGAAAAGAAATCGGCCGGGCCAGCTGGTGGGCCGCGTGCGGGGAAGAAAGGAGAGGAGGGGAGAGAGAGACCGCGGGCCGGGCCGTGCGGGGAAAGAAAAGTAGAGGAAAGGAGAGAAAAGAAGGGAGGGAGGTGGGCCGGCCCAAGAGAGAAAGAGAGGGAGAGAGGGAAAGGAAAAATTGCAGATTCAAATACTTTTGAACTTTGAATTCAAAATTTAAATCCAAATGAACCACAACCAATAAAGCAATGCAAAGGGCATGAAATGCACATATCCTATATCCCCTTATATTCCTTTTTATAGATAAAAGTATTTTTAATTCACGATAACCATTCTAAATACAAACGAATTTAAATTAAATCTTGTGAATTCTAAAAAACAACTAACCAAGTTTATTTTAAACTGCTGGTTTGAAATTTAGAGTGTTACACTACTAAAACACCACAAGAACCATGAGCTGTTTTTACTGAGTATGCATGCGCTGGGATACCTTGCAATTCTACCATTGCTTTGTATTTTATAGTGTCTATATTTGCCATGGATTCTCGATTCCACCTTTCGAATCTGAAAACTACATCTACAACGGGCAACGGAGGACTATTTAAAGCTTGCTCTAATCTGTGATAGTCTTCAAATTCAATCAAATAATTTTCTGATTCGTACCGATGCATGGTAAAAGAATTTGTTGCCATGCCATACCTTTCTTGAAATATTTGACGTATTTCAGCATCTGTTTCAGGGACGCACAATCCGAACACAATCATGACAAAGAGTGTTCCGCATCGCGTTTTCTTGTGCTTGGAGCTCTTCCGACCTTGGAATAATTCTTAGTTCCAATTGCGGACGACGCGACGGGTGTCCTTTAGCATAGTTATTCCAAGATGG
The DNA here is from genome assembly GCF_002211085.1 of Panicum hallii. Taxonomy (NCBI): domain Eukaryota; kingdom Viridiplantae; phylum Streptophyta; class Magnoliopsida; order Poales; family Poaceae; genus Panicum; species Panicum hallii. The sequence goes on along the minus strand of NC_038046.1, from coordinate 33,639,293 downwards.
CAATTTTTTTGATGAGGCGCTAGGAAGCATTTTTTTGCTTGTTAAAGTGTTCACAAGACACAACAGCTTCAGATTTGTTTCTTGAACTTTCATAACTAGAACGTACTACTCTTGAACAAGTTGCTTCTGATATCTCAGAATGTGTAACGATTTGCGAAGTAACTTCATCTTTGATTTCCCCTTGCTGCTTTCGGACTCTGTTTTCTGTAACCTGTTCATAATCAAACACTGTTAGCACTCATATATATTATATCTATATTATGATTTTGTATACGACAAGGGAAACAAGTTGTACGCTAGCGTTTTCTTCGATGACTTCTACATCTAAAGAATTACAAGCCACATGGTTTTCCTCTTCCCGAGTCATTAAGGTGGACATAGTTCTTCCATCGATGCTATAACATCTTCAAGTTCTTCTATTTTCCTTTGCTGCGCAGGATATCATTAAGGTAAATATATTGTACTTAGATTTTTGACTCTTAAGTTGCGAAACTTGAACTGCAAATAAATAAAAACATTAAAGTTGTAAGCACACTTACCTTGCCCACCGGAATGTAAAGCATTCAGCATAGTAGGTGTTTCCTTCAGTGAAAGCCTAAATTATCACTGAAGCAAATGTTTTTGCCCCTCGCAAAAAGGAAAAAAGTTTCCAAATGGCTCAAGCTACCTTTCCTACTGCAGGCGAATGGAAGCACAAATCCCTCCTTTTTAACTTGAACGAAATGGTGGTCATCGGACAGCTCTTACCTTCGTGACGCGTGTGCATAAACGTAGCAGCACGTTCAGAGATCGTAGCCATGCAACGTGACACATGCGGCCCATGCACTCATAGTAATTGTAAATAAAAATTATTCAAAAAGCGACAAAGTCCTTGCGAGGGGGAGGGAGAAAAGAAAATGTTGCTACTTTTTTTCACTGGTAGTTGCTACGGCTCAATCATATTGTTACTCCAACGTTTATCCGCTGCCAACAGTGTTGGCATGCATGCTCTATAGCTACGTGCAGCTTTATAAAAACACGTACTACTCTGACGTGTCCTGCTCTACTATACATTCAGCCCCCCTAGCTAAGCAGTAACACATGTGTCAGGCTACTGTAATTTTGAAAAAATTATAAGCTGCAAACGGCTACTTTTGTCATGTACTGAAGCTTAAGTTATATATACTCCTCCAAGCATATTTGATTTCGTATAAGAAATTTTGCTCTGTGCTTTGATGACCTGGTAATCTCGATTTTGGTATGTTTTCCGCTTCGATTTATGTGATACATTCAAATTTCCATTCTTCAGGCTGTCTCCAGCGGTTCGCGGTAAACGGTTCGGTACCCTAAAATCGGAGCATACTGTAGCAAGCGACGACTCCAGCGGTCTTCTCCAAACCGTTCGGTAAAATGGGGGAGGGGGAGAGCGTCCCGCACAGAGGGAGCGAGGAGCGCCGTCCTCCATTCGCCTCGCGCTCCAGCGCATCTCCGCCAGCGCCTTCCGCGCGGCCGCGGGAAGAAACTGCCGGGGAGGGGAAAGCGACGGCCGCCGTTGGGTCGCCGGTGGGGGAGGGCCTAGCGGGTGCGGCGGGCCGCGGGCGAGCAGATCTGGAAGAGGGGCGGCGGGGCCAGATCGGCGGGCGCGTCTCGGTCGGCATCGGGCGCCTGGAGGGCCGCCGGGGGGCGTCTGGGGCCTGCGCACGGGGAGAAGGAAGTCCCGGCCGGCGTCCTCCATCCCCTTCTGCGCGGGCGCAGGAGGAAGCAGCCGAGCGGGGTCCCCGGCGCGCGGCGGATCTGGAGGACTGCGGCAGTTCGTCCTTCGGGGCCGCGGCCGGAGGGGAAGGCGAGAGTGACTCTGGGCCGTCATCTGCAAAGGGAGGGGGTAGCGGCGAAGAGAGACGAAAGAGGCGGCGGTCGGCACGCGCTCGACGGCGGTTCATCTCCAGATCCGCCGACATCCCGTCTTCCTCGAAGCGGCGCCGGTGGGGAAGGTAAGCTGTTCGATTTCGTTGTTTATTTATTGACTCGAGCAAGCTGCGGGTAGGTTGCTAGCTGGTCGGTATTCAAATCGCCGCCGGCCACCGCGGTCGCGGCTGCGGGTTATGGTTGATTCGGGGGTTCTCGGTGCGGGATTGGAAGAGTGGAGGCACGCGGCTCTCATCAGCTGCTTGGGGTTGCTGGTGTGCAGGGTAGGCTAGGTGGCGGATTTCAAGATCGATTTGAGCCGTGTTTGTTTCCTTTCCCCATCTCCTGGTAGTGGATCCTGGTGATTTTGAGCTGGTAGTGCGGGGGGGAGGTTCGGGTTTCTGTGAAGGGACGAGTGTGCCTGAGCTCAGTTTCGTCTCTGTTGCTCATTGTGAGGTCCTTCTGAGGGCACTCTTGAGCTGGGGTCTGTGGCATCAGGATGAGAGGTATGGCATCAGTAAATTGGAATGTGCTAGCGCTGCTCAAATGCTCTCGGTTTCTTCTCGTTCTAAGATGCCGAATAGGTTGTGGTTTGATGGCATTACGTTCATGTTCGTCGAATAAGTTGGCATTCTCTTTTTCTCTTTTTTTGGTTGGGGCTCTAGGACGCCCGTTTTTTAAACGGAGTTTTGGATTTGGATGGGTCTTTGCACTCTATCCATGTTTCAGTACTTCGGATGTTGTGGAAATGAGGTTGTTGCTACCTTGCTATGTACATTTCCGTGAAGTCTGCTAGAATACAATTCCTGGAGCTTGTTTTCTAATCCTCCCCAACAAGTGCTGTATGATTTGGACGAAATAGAAATCCATGGTTGAAATGATTACTTAAACCTTGTGAGAACAGTCCACCTAGTAGTACTAAACATGATTTCTGAGACCTTCGTAATTCTCTTTTTGCTTCACAAGTTACCTGATTGTTTGCTGTTCAAGTAGCAATATATGTCATAGGTTTTCTGATCGTTTGTTTGTTGGAGTAGTAATTATTTTGAATAGGATGAGCAGTTGGTTTGACACTGTGGAGTTACCTGCTTGTTTTCTGATGATTGGGTTATCTTGCATTCCTTTCCCTTTCATCTAAGCAATTTTTCTATTATGTAGTAGCATTTTTTACGTAATGGTTAAGCTGATTCTTTATAATGCATTAGCAATTTTGCAGTTGTATCTAGGCACTCTTTTAACAATACTTGTGTTGAGCTTGTTGTATCTTTTAGTTTTGCTGTCTTTTTTATGTATTCAGCCTAAAAAGGTAGGTAGGGATCATGCAATAATATTGTTCTAGATGGACAATAATATGGTTCGCAATAGGTACCTTTTTAGATAACCAATAATACTGCATTATGGATAGTTGATGCAGCTGTACCAACAGGCAGATTAGAGTGTGACAGTGTTGGATATTGCCTTAGCCGCTGTCCTGTTGCCTTTTCTTTGCATATTTTTCCCCCTCTTCTTTATTTCATTAATTTCAGAGTGCATCATGTCAAATGTGCTACCCTTCAGTATATTGTTTGCACCACTTACCTTTAGGAAATTTTTGCAAAAACGAGAATTCAGTATGCACATCATATGGCTATGGGTCATACACTTATATTGTAATGATTAAGCAGAACAATGTATTTAAATAGGCTATTTCAACTGAACATTAATCATAAATCTCGTTTGTACTGTAAGTGACACAAGTTTTTGTGCTTTGTGATTTGTAGGGTCATGGACCGCGTGACCAATTACGCCATGCAAGGATGCAGCAACAATGACGAGATAGAGGAGGTTGAAGCTGCTGCCAATGCTGCCTCTCGGCAGCATTGGATGGGATCCTTCCACCCATACGGAATGCCGCCACCAGTACCCCCTTATTTTTACCCTGCTCCACCAACCATGCCGCCTCCAGCAGGACCCCCAATGCAGCAGGTCAGTGAAGGTCCGAGGGTCCGAGGGGGGACCCCGATGCTGGGAAAAGTGGTCCGAAGGTTAAGCTTCCAAATTTCAATCCCGAAGAAGACGTGAACCTGACAAAGTGGTGGCTAAACATAAGTACTGACCCGGTTGTCAACACCGGGAAGCGGAAAGAAGGGTTTTGGTTACGGATCATGAAAGGGTACAACTCATCTCGAGGGGTTTACCCGGAGAGATCGCAGAAGTCGCTCACGACTCGTTGGGACTACATCAAAGAGTGCTGCACCAAGTTTTCCGAGTTCTACAGTTGCGTTCTGCGTTTGAATCCCAGCGGCATGTCGGACGCGGACAAGGTACTTGACCTGCTTCTCAACTTCTGTACGTTTCACAGATGGACCGTCCTAGGCCTGGATTTTACTTATATACAGATATCCAAATTATACAATTGATACACCTCTTTTTTGTCTATGCTGATCTTGTTCAGACGACGGAGGCAATGGCTCGGTATGCTGCGGCATTGCAGAAGCCTTTCACCCAGATGCACTCCTGGAAGTTGTTGAAGGATGAGCCAAAGTGGGAGGCGTGCATTGGGGCTCACTCCAAGGTACATGTGCTCGACGACGACTCCTCCGATGCAGCAGCTGGCGGTGCCAACGGAGTGGGCGGTGCTGCCGAGTCTGATCCCCCGTCCTCCAACGGGAGCAAGAGGCCGGCTGGGAGGGATACCACTAAAGCAGCGAGCAAAAAGGCCGCCACATCGTTGTCCTCGTCGGAATACATTTCACAAATGAATGATATGTGGGGCAACAAGTTGTCAATAATAAAGGAGGGTCAGGCTGAGATGGCCACCCACCACGCCACGATGTGTGTGCTGCAGGAGAAGAAGATCACTACGGACAGGGAGCTGCAGGAGAAGAAGATGGCTGTGGAAAGGGAGCTGGAGGAACGTCGTCTGGCGCAGGAGGAACGTCGTCTGGCGCATGAGGATCGTCGGCTGGAGATGGAGCAGAGTCGGGCCGCCAAGGAAGAACGCGCGGAAGAAGAACGTATTCTTAGTATAGATCTCGACAGGTGCTCGCCAGCGCTACGATTGTTCTACAAGCGACAGCAGGAGCAGATCCTTGCGAAGTACTCGTTGCCTCCTCCCTGACTGGTATCGCCCTTACCAGCTGATGTTGTCTGTATTATTTGAGAACTTTGTGTACGATTGCGGAACATTGCGTGTATTCCTTATCTTCGAACTATCGTTACATGTTTGAGAACTTTATGTGCTGAGTGTTGTATGAGCAGCGAGAGATATTGTTACATGTTTGAGAACTTTTAGTGCTGCGTGTTGTAAGAACTGCCAAAATTATTGTTTAAATGAACTGTGTGTTGGAGTCCAGTTAGATTGATGGAAAATATTGCTCTCTGCACATTGTTAACTGTAATGTTAACTTAGGAGTGGTAAGTTGGTCAACGACGAAGAAGAACAGGTGACCCTGCCTTGTTTCAGAGGGTGAAAGAATACTACTGATGGCAACAGACAGATGAGCCTGACATGTTGACCTGTGGTCTTGGCAGCACTAGTAAGTATCGTGCTGCCTGCTAATCAAACGATGTGGTGCGTGATTAGGCGGGGAATCAAGTGAAGTGAGCCACAACAATGGGTTCTGCAATGGAGATGGCGTGCAGAGTGGGTTCCAACGAGGACGACGACTGAGCTGAGCTCCCCTTCAAAGGTTTGGCACCTTTCTTCACGTCCTTTGCCTTGTTTCTTTCTTCCCTCTCTGGATAAACTGTGCAAATGATAGTGGAGTCGAGTCCACCTGGAATTTGGATCATACAGTACAGCTCTAGATAGTTGCAAATGATAGTTGGAGGCGAGTCCCAGTCTAAAAGAAAAGCAGTTCAATCTTTTAGAACAAAGAGCGAACGCCCACGGGCTACCGATAAATAACACTAGATTTACGCAATCATTTCCCGTATTTGAATTTAAACTAGCAAATGAATGTAAAATGCAGCAGTTCAACTACTTTCCGGATATAATATTGCAAGTGCAAGGCTCAAGGAAGACACATTGGGCACATTAAATCAGAAACAGAAAGCAAAGCCCAATCTGCATTTTTTTTAAAAAGACAAGTCCAATCTACCTTGTAAACACACATAATAACGACGTGTTGTGTCTTGCTCAATTACAACATCAATAACACAACGAACAAGGGATCGAGACCGTCCATTTATCAGCATGGCAGTCGATCTGTTACTGAGGCTAGAAGGAACTCTTCAATCTAAAGGCCAAATTACAGGCACTCCAAAATTGGACTAAGAAAAATCAAGCTCTAAATATCAGACTAGTTAGCTTGACACCATCATTTGATCGCACGCCTGCAGGGCCTGGTTTGCGTAGTATCTTACATCCACATCAGGGTCCTCGCTGAGCTCAACAAGGCATGGTTTCACAGTCTTCTCCACAACCTGCAGAGTAAGCATTGATGATATTCCCCAATAACATTAATTTCAAATGTATCATCAAAAACCATAGGAACTCACAGATTGATCAAGGATCGGTACAAGCGACTGCAGTACTTTTGCAACATTGAACTTGATGTTAGGAACCCTGAAAATTTAATCCATGTTAGTGAGACCTTGAAAAGATGGGATTTATCCCAGAATGCTCTGGTCACTCACCTGTCCTTTGAGGAATTAATGACAACTGGAAGCAGCTTTTGACAAGTGATTTCTGCACCCATGACAGGGGCCAACAATGAGATAGCTTGCAGAATCGTCATGCGATACAGGTAGTGCGGATTGTTGATCTTTTCCAGCACCTGAAAAATCACACAAGAGAGTTTGTAAGACTGGAAGAAATTCCATGCCATCATAAGAAAGTGAATGCGAATGGCACATATTCCCTATAGTTTGCTATTCATTGCCAGGATAATATGCAGCAGCATGAAATTTGGAGGATGGGCAATTCTTTCAGAGCATACGAATTTACTTTATTTGGCATGACCAAACTTAACTAACATTTGCACACTGAGCTATAATCGAACTTAATTGATATTTACAAAGTTTACAGCACTTGCACATTAACTAATTGGCATCAGTAACATTCACAAGGTAACAAACAAATCAGAGAAAACCTAAGCCAGAGAATTATTGACAATTCTACTGGAATGATAACTTGAGGCATGGAAATGCAAATATCAGGTGTTGAGATAGTAGATAAATAACCTGAGGAATTATATGCTGCATTGCCCACTCTGGACCAAACTCCTCTGCAAGCCGCTTCAAGTTGTTAGCGGCAGCATCTCTGATTGAGAAGACCTGAAATTCAAATGATACAAAACCAGGCAGGCAGGCAGTGTGCAAGCTATTATAAGTTGATAAAAGGTTACAGATGGGAGCACCTTATCACTTCATTGAACCTACAGAATTATGCCCTTTTCTTTTAGGCACGGCTCAAGGTGAATATTGCTTAACTCTACTTATGTGTCTTGTTTGGGAGGAGATATGTTAAGTTCAAGCACATGGAATAGACATTTGTAATACAATCTGAAAAGATATATGAAGCAACCCACTGTGTCAAAGCAATACAGATTTGCCAGGATAAACCTTAAAAAAAAGCTCACTGAGAAACAGCTAAAACTCCAAAACACACACAACATGGGCACAACAGGCCTTGTCCTGCTGCAAGGTGGAGTGGAGTAATGCCACGATTGTTTGCTTCATTTGGATCGGCACCACTGCTGATAAGATACTGTACAATAGCCCGAGATCCCTGACCATGTATTGCAACAAACAGAGGTATTTCACCTGACACGAGCATACGTAAACATTACTTAAGGATGGCCAATGTTTCTCACTGAGACCAATGAAACTGATAAATATTTAGAAGCCTTAGCACGTGGTTAAAGCATATCAAAACAACACCCAAGATGCTATCACATGGTAAGTGCACCATAAGATAAAAAATTAAGAGAGGAACTTTCACCCAAGTTTCTACGTATGTCTCGGCACTAACTAAAAAATTTGTACTTAGCAGATCCATGACTGCATATTCACACACCAGGGGAAACTGGAGGTGCCAATCAAAAGGAGCATTGACAAACCAATCATAGGGAGCAACAGGGAACCAGTTGTACATACCTGCTTAGCTCATGAAATTGGGGGTCACACATGTGGCACATCGGTCGCACTGGTAACCATCGACCCATGTAGGTTCCAATTATGCACAATTAGATTTGACTGCAGGCGAAAATGGACATCACGATCTCGTAGCCGGTGATGTGCTTGAACAAATGCATGTCGGTCCACCAAGTTCCCCGTTGATAGGTCGACATGCTGCCCGGGATTTTCAAAGCTGGTGTTCGTTGCGCTGTCACCCTCGTCCTCGATGATCATGTTATGCATAATTATGCATGCGGTCATCATATCCCGCACGTCGTCCCTGTCCCATGGATAGGCCGGCCCACGAATCACTGCCCACCGGGCCTGAAGCACACCAAATGCTCTCTCAACATCCTTGCGAGCACCCTCCTGTTTTGCGGCGAAGAGGCGAGTCTTCATCTCCATCGGATGACGGACGGTCTTCACAAATGCGGGCCAGTCTGGGTAGATTCCATCTGCCAGGTAATATCCCATATTGTATGAATGCCCATTGACTGTGAAGTTCACCGGCGTCGAGGTCCCCTGCATGAAGCGGTCAAAGAGACTCGATCTGTGAAGAACGTTGATGTCGTTGCAGCTACCTGGCATTCCAAAGTAAGCGTGCCAAATCCATAGGTTCCTGGACGCCACAGCCTCTAGAATCATAGAAGGTGATTTCCCACGGCCGGTGAACATGCCCTTCCACGATGATGGGCAATTACGCCACGTCCAATGCATGCAGTCTATGCTGCCAAGCATTCCCGGGAATCCCCGTTGTTCACCTTCCTCGACGAGGCGGCGGACATCCTCTTCAGTTGGCGCTCGCAGATAGTATCCACCAAATGCATCGATGACTGCTCGACAGAAATGCTTCAAGGCCTCTTGAGCTGTCGAGGGACCGATACGCACATACTCATCGACCGCATTGGCTGGTAATCCGTAAGCCAGGATGCGAATGGGGGTGATGCACTTCTGCAAGGCAGATATTCCCATAAGGCCTGTGCAGTCCGGACGCTGGATGAAATAAGGATCCACCCTCTGCACCGCGTCGACAATCCGAAGGAACACATGCCGTCGCATACGGAAGCTGCAGAGTCAAAGACAACAAGTATTAGTCCACTCGCCATGAAAACGCAGACAACATTATGTAACACATGCATGCGACGGACCGTTCTCGAAACAGCCGGTCCCCATACACCGGCTGGGGAGCGAAGTAGTCTGCCCATATCCGACGGAAACCATCATGGTGATCACGAGGTACGATTTGGCGAGGCACCCTTTCGCGAGGCAAATGGGGACCCGACATGCACATCGTCATGAGGGTGAAGTCCTCCAGATCGTCTAGCTCCATCTCCATTTCTCGCTGATGTGCTTCTCGCTCCATCTCCGTGTGCTGTAACCACTCGTCGAAGTCCATAGTGCAGGAGGGGCGGCAGAGCTGACTTGAAAATAATGCAATGCTGCAATATTTAAGTAATAAGAACTGATCTATTTGTGTTTAGCTGTCCAAAAACAGAATTCACATCAAGAAAACGCTGTCTAAGAACTTTTGTAACTTTAGGATGTATGTATCCACCAGTTGGATATAGATGCCGGTTTATAACCTTAATTAAAAAATAAAACGATGTCTGAACTATCGCAGTTGATCAGGGAATACATTAACTTATTAAGTCTGTGATTAATAGTAACAACGCACGGCTTGGGTTCTATCGCAAACAAAGGTAATAGTACATCTTAGAACCTACCTACTACTTTTCGTATCTCCCAAGCAGCTAGCCGTACGCTTAGAGCATCTTCAAGAATACCTAAACAATATGAATATAGTCCTAAAAGATAGTTTTGGGATCTTGCCAAAAATTATTCAGAGAAAAAATGCTTCCCACCCAACAGTTCCCAGAAATTGTTCTAAAAACATTTAATAGTTGCCACAACATATATGAAAGTGTCTAGAAACAACACACAGAGAATCTAAGGTGAGATATACCCAAACTATTAAGCAAAGAAGAATCATGCTAATCCATTTCAAAATTTACAAGATCGCATCCAGTACCACCAATCTTGGTTTTTAATTTTACATCTCCGTGCAAATTTCTGGTAAAACCAACTAGAGCACCGGCCAAAATTGTAACTTTGGACACTCCAATTTCAATAACAATAGGGCGGAAGAAAATACCTCGTGATGGAACGGAGGAACAATCAGAAAAAAATTGAAAGATGACGAGGTCAGAGTGTGGGTAGTGGAGAACTGGAGATAAGCCAGATGGCGAGGAGGATGGAAAGAGAGGCGCAAGTCACGGGCGGGGCGCGGGAGGGCGGGGCGCAGGAGGGCGGCGGCGCACGGGACGGCGGCGAGGCGCGGGAGGGGCGGCCGCGCGCGGGACGGTCGGCGGGGGGCGGTAGGGCCGGCGGGCGGAGGGGCGCCGGGGGAGGGGCGGCGGGCGGGACGGGCGGCGGCGCGCGGGACGGCGGCGGGGCGCGGGAGGGGCGGCCGCGCGCGGGACGGGCGGCGGGGCGCGGGAGGGCCGGCGGGCGGAGGGGCGCCGGGGGAGGGGCGGCGGGCGGGACGGGCGGCGCCGCGCGGGAGGGGCGGCGGCGCGCGGGAGGAGGCGCGGCGGGCGGAGGGGCGCGGGAGGAGGGGCCGCGGGCGGAGGGGCGTGGGCGGAGGGGCGCCGGGCGGAGGGGCCGCGGTCGGAGGGGCGCAGGGCGCACGCGGCAGAGGGCGGAGGGGCTCGGGCGGAGGGGCACAGGGCGCAGGCGGCAGAGGGCGGAGGGGCGCGGGCTGCTGCGGCAGAGGGGCGCGGGAGGCGGGAGGCGGCGACGGCGCTGGCGGTTGCAGTTGGGGAGAGGGTAGTTGGGAAAAAATAAAAAAAATTGGGATGGTGGGGTATAGAAGATGGAAATAGAGGATGTTGTTGGAGATAAATTTGGTATAGAGAATGAAGTTGAAATGGAGGATGGATATAGAGGATGAGATTTAGGGGATGTTGCTGGAGACAGCCTCAGACACTTCAACTCTACATTTATTACTTTGTATTGTTATTGACACCAACTCTGATTTCCTAGGGAAAAAAATCTTCCAGTTAACTATACAGGATCAAGAGATCTATCATAAAATATGAATAAAGGAGCTTTCATCAACAATCTGCAGCTTCAGTTCCGAAAATGCGACTCTATAAGGTTTCCGATGATAGTGTCTATTACACTTGACACTGAAGAAACAACTATTCCAGAGGCTCTGTTTGAAATTCAAACTATGTACTGCAGAAGAGGAACAATTGATGTGCATTCTACTATCAGCCGTCGGGAATGCATATTTTCGTTTACTGATGATACTGATGCTGCTATTGCCTATGCTGCTATAAAGGAGACCTTTACAGCAATTACTCCATTTGGTGCTCTTCTTAAATATAAACAATGGCACCCTGCCAACGAATTAGGAATTGATTGAGCAACGTGGCACCTGGTTGTCAGTATCATTGATTTGCCTTTACAACTTTGGATGAAGGATGCAGTAGAGTATATTCTTAGTCCATTTTGGGCTTTAGAATTTACAAATCATTCAACATCGACACTAGAGGACTTATCATCTTATAAGTGCGTTATTTGGTGCCAAGATATTTCAGCAATACCATCCACTCTTTTGCTCCATATACCTTCCGAGAAGCATTCATACTATTCAGATAGTCCTCAGCAACTTTGTAAAAAAATGTTTACTTACCATGTTAAGGTTGAGGCAAGAGAACTTAAGTATGACGATTCTTTAAGCAATCAGTACGAAGAAACAAAAGCTATTTTGAATTACTCTGGCACCGACAGGGATTTCGAAACAGATTGTTACTTCCCGCCTTCTTTATGTAGTCTATGCTTGATTCAGAAATACAGTACATCAGTTGTCTTCACGTGCTGGTCCGATCAGATATATTATTCCGCACTAGAATTGAAAAGGGCTCTTCAAATTTCATATTGTGCAGTTGCCTATGTTGGAAGACTACACAGCCGTACGAGCAAAACTTTTAAATCCTAATTATGGCCAGATTTTAGAACTTTGGTCGCCTACATTTGGATCCTATGCCAGTCAAATATGTACTTGCATAAAAATACATCTTAAGCATATTCCGTCGCATTTGTGTACTACACCAATTATCAGATACTTGGTCAATCCATTTTGTTATCCACAGACTGTCGACTACATCGATGAAATGGATGATACATCGCAAGATTACCAGTGCATAGCTTGGTGCAAAGCCATGTCAGCTATACCGAATATTCTCACTGTTAAAATATTACCAGCATCTTTCACTTCTATGAATAGTATTCATTTGGAACCAGATATAAGACTTGCAACTGTCAGAATTATCATAGAAATAAAATATGTCAATCCTTCAAAGTACGTGGACCTTCTCGACGAAAATTTCGACTCTTGTAGGTATTACTTCTTCTTTATTTACATAATTTGACTACAAAGCATGTTTACTGTTAAATATATTCGTATTCAAAACTCTCAGGTTGTTTACAAACATTTAAAATACATTTTAACGATTAATTTACTGACAATGCAGGAACCAAGTAGCTACCTATCAGAGTTTCAAATCTTGTACTCTTCGCCAACGCAGTGTGTACTTTTTTTTAAAGATAATTTGTATCGCGTGAATCTCTTTTTTAAGTTTTATTGGTTGAAGTCTGTATTAAAAATAGGTAATAATAATATTATGAGATGATCTTTATAATTGAATTTACCTGTGCGTACAAGCGAACTTTTATCTAACACTAACGATGCAGTAAAATTAAAGGAAAAAAAATCAAAGAGTTGAATTTGAAGACAAATCAAAACTTGGTAAACCTCAACCCAAAGCGAGCCCAACAGGTGCAAAACTACTACCCAACAACTATGGCAACAGTATAACAAACACATGCAGGATAGTGCTTTCAGAAGTTTAAAACACGGGCCACCGCCAAAATATTTAAGCTGTGCTACTTTACTTTGTGAACTCGTGGTGGGACTAAAGCCATCCTTCTGTGACTCATGCTAAAAGAAGGAATGGGCTTTACGTTACCGAAGCCCACTAACGCTTTGCATCCTGATAAATACGGCCTGCAAACCTTCAGCACACCTTGATTTCGGACAAACAATGTTAAAATGTTCATTAAGCTTTTAATACCAAAACTTACGAGATACAAATACTGCGCCTATTGAGCTTCATATTTCCATAGATTAGTGTGCCCAAAATACTGGTCGCAAAATGAACTCATATGTCTAGGACATAGTGTGCAAAATAGACTTCTTTGGGGTCTAATGATATATAAAATTATATAGTCCGCCGCATCCACCAAGTTTCGCAAGTCAACAATTTGCTTTTGTAAAAACCAGAAGCCACGTTACCGATACACATATTTAAATAGGCTGACGCCTCATCTGTTTCGCTGCTTGCTTATTCTATGTATGTTTAAGTAACTTATTATATACTAATTCATACAAACAAACTTAAACAAACCGTACAATATTATTTCATATTTCCAAACTCGTACACAATATTACGACATATAGAAAGTGAACAAAATATACAAATACAATTCCAGCAAAACAACTAAGACACATATATAAATATTTCAATTCACAAACAAAGTAGCATAGAACTTCATACGCAGACTAGAAATCCATAAAGAAACTCCAACCTAAGTCACATAGTTGTACGCTCAACAACATCTGGACCGTCATGGCCACCGCCACCTATAAATTATTTAAAGTTTAGTATGCAACATTAGGTCTATACCCAAGAAAAACTATACGAACAGAAGATACATACCTATTGTTATTAAACTTAGCCTCAAAATGGTCGTGCACATATTAATAACATCAGCAGCTCGATCAAGAGCAATCTTTGTGTACTCGGGGTTGATTTTAATATCCAAAACATCAGCATGCAATGGAGCATTTAGGTCATCAGCTTGATGCACGATGGATCCATCTGAACAAGAACTTGCTACATCCCCTAATTCTTGAAGTGTACTCAGCCAAACACTTCTTGCTTCTTTACCCTGTTCAGCAACACTCATAGCTTCTGCATCAAGTTTTTTTCATTTCTACATCAAGTAATTTTTGCCTTTCTTGAAAAGTTTCTCCAGCTTCATAATTTATATCGTCCATTTCAACACGCAGCTTAGCCCGTATATGTTCAATACCCAACTCAGCTGCAGCTTCTAATGCTGAATTTTTAGGGACCGACGTCAACCTGTAACAGCGCACATCTCTGTGGCAACCTATCTTATGAAAAAATAGAAACGGATCCAAAGTACGTGCTTATTCCCAGCAATAAGCCCACATATATAAGTCGGTTTCTGGAGATTTAGTTTCTGGCACATCTCATCTAGCAGCACCCTTCGACTAATTCGAACAACTTTTTCACCTTGCTGCATTAAGAAAAAACCAATTATTCACAACAAATTCACATTGCAGGGAAAACTAAAAATGATTTAGTCCAATAATAATCGTAGTTGCATTTAAATCCTTGAATTGAAAAAGACACCACCTTGACACCAAACGGTAGAATAACTATATATAGATTTCGCGCTAGCAGAAGTACAATTAATTACACACTCTAACGTCGCCATTACTACATTTTAGCTACTCATTAACTAGGCAAACTACTCTCTAGAGTACTCGTTGACTGACCACTACTTACTTTTTACACATGCTACACCTACTACGCAGTCTTTGTTACATATCCACTAAGCATTCTTCAGGGGAAAAACGAATTCCAAACAACCCTTGCACTTCTCGTTTTCTCAAACAGAACTACTCCTGAAACAATCCAAACCAGCGTTGCTTCTTAGAGGATTTTTTTGAATAGCTTGAAGACGAGCAGCAACGCGATCAAGCACCGGCATGGCTTGCTGGTCCACAAAAGCACCTCCCGCCAGAGCATGCATTAGATTCAAATGGTTTCCATCATAGTCATATAACAGTGATCCGTTAAGACAACCCTGCTGAATAATATCTACGTCACGAAGTGTTTCAAGCCATCCTTGTTGTTGCTTCTTTAAGGCCTCTTTTCATAAAACGAATAAACTGATTAATGAGTTCAGAATCTTTGTCTATTAACAACTGATTGAAGAACAACGATTGTTTTGCTGGGTAGTTAAAGTCGTCGATTTCCAAATTCATCCTAACTTGGAGAAACCTGATCCCGTCTTCTGCGGCTTGCTCAACAGCATCTCTTGCATTAGCCTCTGGTGTGCCGGTGATCTTATGAGTCCATTGATGCACATCGTCACCTTGCCTACGGTAGGTTACCCAAACCCAGCCAATATATTTATTTTCTTCCACTTCGGAACTTCCAAACAGGGGCATCGTAAGATCAAGTTGCTTGCATATTTCACAAAGCAATAACTCACGACTGATTTTTACAAGTCGGCCCCCCTACATTACACATAAAACTTATTCATAGCAGATATTTAAGTAACAATAAAACAAAACGTTCACGTATTATCCAAAACCAAATGCACTGCAGCTATCAAGTGATCTCCAAAAATTCTTAGTAGCAATAACACAGAAAAAGTTAAAAAAAATGGAATCACCCATCTAGGAAACAGATTCGCTTCTGTACGTATCGACAAGTGAAAATTTTAAAATAATTTGTTAACAAGTCGGCAGCGACTATTAATAGAAGAGCGTACAAGCCATGCACAAGCGGAACATGTTGGTTTGATCTCCCGGAGTCCATCGGACCCTAACGGGCCCGATGGGCCTCCTCGCACCTGCGCCCTGATCGGGGGCGCCCCAGCTCATTCTTAGCTGGTGGGCCCCCGTCGCGCTGCGCTATATAGACAGGTGGGGGCCAGCGGCACGAGATACGAGAATCGCAGCCGCCGCCACCCCACCGACACTGTAACCCTAGCCGATCTAGATCGAGCGCAGCAGTGGCGGGAAGCTCCACTGCCGGCCACCGTCCGCGCCTTCGCCTCGACCCTGAGCTCGTGGACGCGACCCGGACTTTGACCACCGCGAGCACCTGCACCGCACCCTCGGCCACCGTGAGCACCAGCGCCGTCCGACCATGGCGGGCACATCTGCATCACGCGCGACGCAAGGGCACGAAGGTATAACCCCGTGCCCCCTCCCCTGTCTCTCTCTCTCTCTCTCTCTCTCTCTCTCTCTTCCAATCTAATGATGCGGTAGCCGATCCCAAGGTATAACAATGGTATCAGTCACCTAACACTTGCGTTGATTAGAAATTGGAAGATTCCCAGAGAAAAGAACCCAGAAAACCCACAGATAACCCCAAAGAAACCCTAGATCAGAACCACAGAAACCCTAACCCTAGCTCACCGTCGGTGGTGGTCAAGGGAGTACTTACTTGGTTTCTCCTTGCGCCGCCCACCGTCAGCGTGCACGGGACGCCGGTGTGTCGACCCGATCCCACGAGGCCTTGGGCCCCGCGTGGACAGAGGCTGGGCGAGCCGCCGCGGGGCTGCTCGCCGCGCCGTAGATCTGGGCACCACGGTGATGCCGCTCGACGGCGGCGCGCTCACCTTGTGGTGGACGCACGCGCCGGCGAGGGGGCTCGCCGTGGCGCCGCTCGCTCCGCGCTGCCGGCCGCCGCCGTTCTCTCGCTCGCTCGGGAGGGGAAGAAAGCGCCGGGGGGATCGGGGGTGAGAATGAGCTAGGGTTAACGGAGCGAGACGCGAATGGGTTTTTGTTCCGCTGAAATCCACGCACAACCGTCGATCGTGATCGGACGGTCGAGGTCGATCCGTGTGCCACTAGGCTTCTTTTGGCCCAGGCAGGGTGGGAAAATGAAGGCCCAGGCCCAGGTTGCCTCGACCCGCGGCCGCGAGCGCTCGGGCGGGGAGCGCAAGGGCGCGCAGGCCGGCCCGTGATGGGCCGCTGCCACAGGCTGCCGCGCGCGGGGGCCTGTTGCGTTGGGCCGTCGCGAGGGGAATGGGCCGGCTGGGCTGGTTCCAATAGAAAGAGCTGTGCATCATTTTTTCAATTTCCAGAAGTCCTTTTCAATAGAATTCCAATGAATATGATACATTTCAAATTCAAATTTGATTGAACTTTGATGCACTGCTTATGAAAGACAAATTAGACATAATTTTGATAGAATTTAAGTTTTCTACTGCAAAGATTAAATAGTTTTATATTCTATGATTAATTGTCTTGTTATTTAAATTTGAACCAACAGGATAATTTAAATTTTCGAGGCAAATGAATATCTTTTTGAATTGTAATATTGTTATTATTTAACCAACGTTAACAATGACAATATTGCAATGACAATGGTATTATCTATCATAGATATTTTTCATGTATTATTTCTATTTATGCCCAACGGTATTTTAGATTTAATACAAAAAGAAATTATGCCTTAATCTTTTTGATAGATAATTATCATGTATTATCTCTAATTCTGCCCAACGGTGTTTTAGACTTAATACACAAGGTTATTGCATGTTTTAAATTCCGACCAACGTCGTATTTTTACATATGCAACAATTTATTTGAATTTATTTTAATGTTTTCACCACTCGTGAATATTTTTTCAGGAGGATTATCAATGATGATTTCCATCAATGATATTCCTATATTAAAGGAAGACAATTACCATGAATGGTATAGAAAGCTGGACCTGTATTTCATCATGGGTGAACTGGATTGGATTCTAGCAACACCGACTCCCACAGAGCCTGTGACTCCTGTGAGGCAGGACACAGACACAGATGCTTCTCGGAAGCAAACAAAGCTTTCTTACAAGAATGCAAAAGCAAAGTATGAGCGGCTTTATGCTAAATGGTTCCCTGCCAACAAGAAGTGTTTGGCAGTGGTAAAAAACACGATTGAGCCTGCTATTATAGGCTCAATCCCAGATTGTGCTACTGTAATAGAGTATCTTGAGAAATTAAAGAACCAGTACACTGGTTCTTCAAAGACATATGCAACCCAGTTAATTAAACAACTGGTTTCAGAAAGATACAATGGCGGTGGCATCAGAGAACACATTCATCGCATGGTCAACCAGAACAACAAGCTTAAGTCATTGGACCTTACCTTCAAGGAGGATCACATTGTCCATTTGATTTTTGCTTCGTTGCCAAAAGAATTTGACACTTTTGTTGTCAATTACAACACCCAACCATATACTTGGGATATAGAAAAGACCATTGCGATGTGCGTTCAGGAGGAGGAAAGGATAAGATCCACCACTGGCGGATCTTTAAACTATATGAACAAAAAGAAGAATGCCAATTTCAAAGGCAATCTTTCATCCTCCTCTAAAGGCAAAAGCTCTCATTAACACAGACCTCATGAAGGACAGGTTCTAGTTGAGAAGGACCAGTGTCTCTACTGCAAAGAAAAGGGACACTACAAGAAGAACTTTCACAAATACTTAAAGATGATCATGGAAAAGAGAGGTGAGAATATTATTTCATTCGTAAATGAATCCTTGTATATAGAATATTCGAAAACCACTTGGTGGATTGATTCAGGAGCAACTGTTCATGTTGCAAATTCATTGCAGGGATTCCATTTGACAAGAACCACTCAAAGAAGTGAAAGGCAAGTTAAAGTGGCCAATGGAGCCTAGGCAGACGTTGAAGCAGTGGGAGATATTCATTTGGAACTCGACACTTGCTTTATTATAATTCTTAGAGATGTTTTATATGTACCTTCTTTACACAGAAACTTAATTAGTGTGTCTTGCCTGGACAAAGATGGTTATACCTGTCTATTTGGAGATGGCAGGTGTTTGATAGAATGTAATGATACAGTTATTTCCATTGCATTCAGAAGAAACGATCTTTATTTGATATCGCTGCGTGAAAATGTGAATTCCGTATGCGATAACAACGCGAATATATTCTCGTCTACACTCGTGAATAGAAAACGAAAAAGAACTCAAAATGTGTCGTCGAAATTATGGCACTGTCGTTTAGGCCATATTTCGAGGGGGAGAATAGAGAGATTAGTTAAAAATGAAATTTTTCCTCCATTAGAGTTCTCTGACTTAGAACAATGCATTGAATGCATAAAAGGAAAATTCGTAAAGAAAATAAAGAAAAATGCTAAGAGGAGCACAGGTGTATTAGAGATAATTCACACAGATATCTGTGGTCCGTTCAATGTAAAGAGTGTGGATGGCTATGACTCGTTCATAATGTTCACAGATGATTATTCCCGTTATGGATACATTTATCCAATTAAAGAAAGATCTGAGGCTTTGGATAAATTTAAAATATTCAAGGCCGAAGTAGAAAATCAACACGATTTAAAGATTAAAATCGTAAGATCCGATCGTGGAGGGGAATACTACGGTCGACATACCCCATATGGCCAAGTTTCAGGACCTTTTGTGAAGTTCCTAATGGAGCAAGGCATAGTCGCCCAGTACTCGATGCCGGGCAAACCTCAGCAGAACGGAGTGGCTGAAAGACGTAATCGTACCCTGATGGATATGGTGCGAAGCATGATCAGCTACTCTACGTTGCCAGTGAGTTTATGGATGGAGGCTTTGAAAACCGCCATTCATATTCTCAACAGAGTCCCCAGTAAATCGGTGCCGAAAACACCGTATGAGATGTGGACAGGTAGAGTACCCTCAGTGAATCATCTGTGGGTATGGGGGAGTCCTGCTGAGGCAAGAGTATTTAACCCGACCATTGCAAAACTAGATTCCAAAACAGTATCTTGCCATTTCATTGGCTATCAAAAGGTTTTCGTTTCTACTGCCCAGACAGATCCATAAAATTTGTAGAAACGAGACACGCAGTCTTCCTTGAAGATCAAATGATCCGGCGGAGCGGCACAGCTAGGAAGATTGATCTTGAGGAGAAGCGGGTGTATACACCCAATCCCGTGATTCAGGAATCTTTTTTCTCGCTGCCCGCTGTATCTGCACCGCCAGTGCAAGTCACTGCGATGCCAACACCTATAGTGGCTTCCCCTGTGGTAACGATGAATGAAGAAGTGGAACCTATTCATCAGGCTCCTGACGAGCCCATTGCCACACAAGAAGGGGAGCAACATCAGCCCCAAATAGATGAGGCACCGCAGGCTCAGTCCCGTGGGAGACCTGTTATCACCATAATCTGGACGGGCTAAAAGTGGGCCATGGAGCAAGATGGGCTTCGAAGATAACTATAATAGGCTTGCGAATTGGACCTTGTACGGACGGTTGGGGCCAGAAAGGCCGTGTAAATATAGATATAGGCAGTTAAGAATCGTATCGTGTTTGGTTAGGGTTGGTTAAGAAAGACAAGTCTACGAACTATAAATATGTACCATGAATAAACAGGAGACAGGATCATTCATCAACAACTCTCGGCGTATCACCTCCCCTGTTCTAGGGTTTTCTTGGGTATGTGCCATGCGGCCCCGATCACGTTCTGCGTGATCGGGGCAGCATCACCCTTACCCGTTCATTTTATGTGTTACTCATTCTGAAGCCTTGTAGATGGCGAGTAGCGCTGGTTATCTTAACATGCATAGAGTAACATTATTTTCTTCGTATTCCGATTATGCTTTGTCTGTTGCTCATGAGTGTTTGGTGGTCATCGCGTCCGATCCTGGACACGATGGTCACGTCTTGCTTTATCCTTATCAGTAGATCCAATCTGTTATGACTAGTTTCTATTTATTAGAGATTTAGCTCAATATGTGCATGATTAGGCCTTGCAAACGAGTTGAAGGTTCCGGCAGTATGATTAGTATCGAATCGCGGCTCGAAAAGAGATTGCTTCAGGAATTGGCTTTTCGGCTGGTTTTTGGATCTCTGTTTAGGTTGATTGTTCCGATACTTTTGGTTATTTGTTAGGCTCAATCACGCGTAGGATGTTCCGATCATGTAGTGAGGGCTTAGTTATCGTGGGTTGGATTAGATTGGTATTTATGAAGCAAGATTTATTTTGTTGTCAAATATATATATATATATATATATATATTGCCTGTTCCAAAGATCCGATCTGGTATTGAAGCAATCGGCTCTTCATAGCCGATACCGGGGAGGAATGATGAGCCGATCACGGCTCGAACTAATCTTTACACGTGTCTGTGCATATAGGAATTTAATACATCACACCTCCCTGATCAGGTATAGGATCAGGTGGCACGCCTAGCGACTCCATGCCAGGGTGTGCGCCGGATTATTGGGCCGTTGACCGAGGGACCGGGGCCCACCAGTAGTCCCGGAAGCCTCCCGGCTCCTCGTGTTGCCTGTCACTGCTCGCCGGCGGGTTTTGACCGACAACACTTTCTGGCACGCCCGGTGGGACCATCTTCGTCATCATCATCGCCATCATCTTCATCGACTTCGTCATCTTCTTCAATTTTGTCAATCGTGGTTAACGAGATGGCAAGGGACGATCCGATCACCTATAAGGAGCTCTCTGCTGAACATAAGCAGAGATATGAAGAAATCAAGACTCAATTTGAAGCCGATCTCATCAGCTCTTTTGAAAGGACTCGCAACCACGGTGTCAGGTGGAAAGGGTTTTCACCCGAAGGTGCTCTTGACGGAGTAGATTTGTCTGTCCCATCTGAAGACCGTACTAGAGCTCTGCGACAGGAAGTAAATTATGCGGTGGCCCACACATTGCACCGACATTCTGAGAGTTTGGTCAACGCTTTCGAGCGTGTAGCTTTGCATGTGGTCCAAGAAATTATGAAGCATCAGCACTCTCCAACTGGGCGTATCTTGGGGAGTCATAAAGGAGAATTATCGTTCCAAACCAGACCACCATTGCCTTATGCGCTCGCGGCTGCGGAGTCACATGGTTCTCCGGCTTATGTGGTTTATAAAGTGGGTGGTGATCCTATGGATCACCAATTCTTCAGCGAGCCACCCAGAGAAATCCCACATGGCTATATGTGTGCTTATATACCGGACAGCAATAATCCGGTACAGAGAGCAGTTGGAGGGGTTTCCGGAGTAGACGCAGACAAGCAAGCATGGTTAGCAACTTATGCTACCGGGCTGAGCCACGACAGTACGCACTCAGCCCTTGGATTACAAGCAGCAAAGCAAATCAGCGCCATTCTGAGGGATCAATTTGGCATATTACCAAAGAGGAGGGCGATAGGCTATGCCAAGCCGTATCCGGGCGATTACGATCTAATCCCACTGCCGCCCAAGTATCGGCTTCCTGAGTTTACCAAATTCAGTGGGGCAGAAGGTTCCAGTTCTATTGAACACGTGAGCCGATACCTGGCACAGTTAGGGATGATCTCTATATCGGATCCGTTGCAAGTAAGGTTTTTCTTGCAGTCACTCACAGGACCAGACTTTGGATAGTATACGTCATTAGGTCCTGACTCTATCCGTACATGGAAGCAGCTGGAAGAACAATTCCACATTCAGTATCATTCAGAAGCTGCAGAAGCCGAGATTGCCGATCTGGCACAGGTACGACAGAAGCATGGAGAGACCATGGCGGAATTCGTCCGACGTTTCAGGGAGGTGAAGAATAGATGCTACTAAACACGGATTTCAGAGAAAGAAGCAGTCGAATTGGCATCATTGGGATTATTGAAGCCGATCAAAGATCTGGCTTTTCAATTGGAGTTCACCTCTTTGGCGCATCTGGTCCAGAAGCTGACGACGCATGAGCAGCGTCATCCTGAGCTGTACCAAGAAAAATTCAAGCGTCAAGTGGCGGTGGTTGATACAGAGGAGGCTGAAGACTCCGGGGAAGAGCTAGAAGTATCAGTCATAGAATGGACTCGTGGCGCAAATCCTGTGCCCTGCAAGTGGGTGAAGCAAACTGGGCCCGCGAAGGGGTTTGATTTTGATGTAGGTAAAGTCGAACAAATTTTCGACCTGTTGCTAAAAGAAAAATAGTTGAAGTTTCCAGAAGGATACAAGCCTCCTATGGCGCAGGAGTTGAAGGGAAGAGCATATTGTAAGTGGCATGACTCCTTTACCCACAGCACGAGCGATTGCAAGGAGCTCCGTTGGCAAATCCAGTCGGCTATTGAATAAGGCCGATTGATATTAGGCTAGACCGCCATGAAGGTCGGCACTCAGCCTTTTCCTAGCGTAAATGTGGTGGAAAGTTATGACCAGTCTGCAAAGCGACAGCTGGATTTCATGCTTGGTATTAACATGGCGGGGGTAACATCACGCCACCAAGTCAAGAACAAAGAGGCTAATCCCAGCGATCGGCCCCAAAAAGAAGGGAAAGGATATGTCACAGAAGAGCAAGTAAGGTATGTGAGGAATCAACGGCCAACTTCTTCTGATCTTCTCAGGAAGTATGAATACCAATACCAGCAGCGTCTTCAGCGGGAATCTGAGGAGGAAGAATATGAGCGTCGCACTGGAAAGCACCTGAAGAAGCATGAAGACGTTCGTGATCATTGGTACTGCCCTTTCTTTAGGTATTGTTGGGATTCTGGTATGGCTCGGCTGCCTACTACTAGGGATTGCCCAGAGTGCAGACCTGTGAAGCTAGATGCAGAAGGGATCTCGGTTTTCCGACGGTTACGACCTGTTCCAACCCGACAAGAATGGGTTCGGTCACCACGAAGGGAAGAGAACTTTGATGAAGAGGAGGATAGGTATCACCGTCCACGTTGGTGCCCTGATGGACTCAATCATTCTCAGAAGCGCAGGGTTCAGCGGCTGCGAAGCTTGGAGGAAGCCGAGGCTAAGTACATCGAGTCATTAAGAAAAGCGCGACCAAATCTGGCAGAACAAGTCCATTATGTGCAGAAAAAAGAGTCACGCCCTTCCAGAAAGGAGTGGCGGCCCAAGTCAGCAAAAGCCGATTAGAAGGTATCGGCTGATACACATATGGTCTTTGTACTCCCTGCAGAATTCCATGCTCAGACCTGTGAAGAACCATCGGTGGCCCAGCTTGATTTGGACCACGGCTGGTAGTATTCGAAAAGCCACAAGCCAAGAATTAACAAAGCACCTGAAGGCTTTATTTCTTAAAGGGTATATAAACGGTCAGCCCGTTAACAAGATGCTGGTGGATACGGGAGCGGCAGTTAATATCATGCCATACTCGGTTCTGCGCCGTTTGGGGCGGTCCACCGGAGACCTGATCAAGACTAATGTCACACTAAGTGACTTTAATGGGCAGACTTCAGAAGCTCAGGGCGTCCTCAGTGTAGATCTCACCATTGGAAACAAGACTATCCCAACCTCCTTTTTCGTCGTCAATAGCAAAAGCACCTACAATGTCCTACTTGGCAGGGATTGGATTCACACTAACTGTTGCATTCCTTCCACGATGCATCAATGTTTAATCCAGTGGGATGGAGATGAGGTGGAAGTGGTCCAAGCAGATGATTCAATTGAAATTTCGCATGCTGCCATGAGCACTGGGATGCGGAAGACCAAGAGCCGATTTCAGGGCTGAGTCTAGAAGGGTGTGATCGCATCGAGGCTACAAAAAATGGAGTGAGGCTAATCTTATCCACTGGCCTTATAGAGTAGAAGAGTCGCGTGAAACAAGTCATCGCAGCGTACCTATGGAGGCCGATTCCTGCAATCGGCTCCAAACAATTAAGTATAAATTTTTGATGTCAAGTGTTTTACATAGTCATTATGGGATGGCCTGCGCTGGCAGCCGACCTCATTCTTTTTGTAAAAACTTGAAAGATGATGGGATACATGGAGCGGCCAATCTCAACGATCGGCCGAAATTCTTTTTACTATCTTCTTTTTTCCATCGACAGCGTTGATCTAACGGAGGACGGGAAGTTAGGATATGGTTGCACATCGGCTGACGAACTTGAAGAAATAGATATTGGTCCTGGGGATAAGCCACGACCAACGTTCGTAAGTAAGAAATTGCATCCATCCCTGCGAGAGCCGATGATAACTTTATTAAAAGAGTATGCCGATTGCTTCGCCTGGGATTATACAGATATGCCCGGGCTAGATAGGAGTATAGTTGAGCATCAGCTCCCTCTTAAAAGTGGATTTCGACCGTTCTAACAGCGAGCACGCCAAATGAAAGCCGATGTCCTTATTGAAGTGAAAAAAGAAATGGAGAAGATGTTAGAAGCTGGATTGATCAGGACTTGCAGGTATGCCGAATGGATCTCCAGTGTTGTACCCGTGCAGAAGAAGGATGGCCGATGGCGGGTTTGCGTCGATTTTAGAGATCTCAATAGGGCCACTCCGAAGGATGAATACCCAATGCCTGTTGCAGAGACATTAACCAATGCGGCTGCCGGTCATAAAATTTTGAGTTTCATGGATGGTAATGCTGGTTACAATCAAATTTTCATGGCCCCTGAAGATATACACAAAACTGCATTCAGAGTGCGTGGAGCGGTGGGCCTATTCGAGTACGTGGTTATGACCTTCGGTCTGAAAAATGCTGGTGTTACATATCAGTGTGCCATGAACCACATCTTCCATGATCTGATCGGCAATTTGGTGGAAATTTACATCGATGATGTCGTGGTGAAGTCAGCATCGGTTGAAGGACATCTGAATGATTTACGACAGGTTCTGGAACGAACTAGAAAGTTCGGGCTCAGGATGAACCCAAAGAAGTGCGCTTTTGGCATGTCAGCTGGGCAGTTTTTGGGTTTTCTAGTTCATGAAAGAGGGATCGAGATTGGCTTAAAAAGTCAGGAAGCCGTGCGCACTGTGGTGCCACCCACTACCAAGAAGGAGCTCCAGCAAATTATTGGCAAGATTAACTTTGTCAGGAGGTTTATTTCTAATCTGTCTGGATGGATTGAACCTTTCATGGAGTTAGTGAATATCAAAACCAATGAAGAATTCCGCTGGGGGGCAGAACAGCAACGGGCTTTCGAAGAAATTAAGGAATATTTATCGAGACCGCCTGTGTTGGTTGCACCACAACAAGATAGGCCATTTTACATATATTTGTCAATCGGTGACACCTCTATTGATTCAGTGGTAGTACAATTATATGATAACAAGGAGAGGGTGGTATTTTACCTCAGCAGAAGGATGCTGGACGCAGAAACAAGGTATCCCGATATGGAGAAGCTCTGCCTTTGCTTATTTTTTACGTGCACCAAGCTTCGCCACATCCTGTTATTGGCTGAGGTAATCATCATTTGCAAATCGGATGTTATAAAGCATATGCTATCGGCTCCTGTGTTGAAAGGCCGATTGGGAAAATGGATGTTTGCATTATCAGAGTTCGATATCCGATATCAACCCGCAAAAGCAGTCAAAGGGCAGGCGTTAGCGGATCTCATTGCTGAGGGGGTTAATACCAACATAGCGGCGCTTTCCATACGAGCTTGGGCTATGTACTTTGACGGATCAGTTTGTGGAGACGGATGTGGCATCGGCATCTTGCTGGTATCGCCTCGGGGGGCAACGTATTCTTTCTCGATCAGATTACCTACTACTTGCACCAAAAATTTTGCAGAGTATGAAGCGGTGCATAAAGGTATGGAATTGCTTCTGGAGGCCGGAGCCGAAGCAGTAGAAGTCTTCGGGGATTCAAAATTAGTAATCTACCAACTCACAGAGGAATACAGGTGTGAAAGTGAGCTACTATTTCCGTTGTTGGTGCAATGCCAGGAACTAATAGCCTAGTTCAGATACATAAATTTTTATTGGATACCTAGGACTCAGAATATAGAGGCCAATGATTTGGCACAACTGGCTTCGGGGTACAAAACCGATGGATCTAATCACCAGGTACACCTACTGGACCAGGGGGATTGGAGAGCTGATATCTTCAATTACTTGAAGGATTCAGCTCTGGAGGCACCCAAGAGGATACGATATAAAGCCATGAGGTATGTCCTGATGGGGGGTGACATGTTTTATAGGACCTTGGAGGGGTTGTTGCTTAAATGCTTGGGGCCAGTTGAGTCCAATCGGCTCTTACACGAAGTCCATGAAGGAATGTGCGGGACTCATCAATCGGCTCACAAAATGAAATGGCTAATTAGGCAGTCAGGGTACTATTGGCCCACCATGCTTGAGGATAAAGGGTGTCAAGCATGTCAGAGGTTCGGGAAGATCCAGATGGTACCAGCATCCGTGACGAATCCCATTATTAAACCATGGCCGTTCAGAGGCTGGGGTATGGATATGATCGGCAAAATTAATCCTCCATCTAGCAAAGGTCATCAGTTCATTTTTGCTATCACAGATTATTTCACCAAATGGGTAGAAGCGGTTCCAATGAAATCGGTGGCATCTAGAGATGTTATTCAGTTCATCAAGGAACACGTCATTCATAGATTCAGGATCCCTCAGACCATTACAACAGATGGTGGTTCGGTTTTTATTTTAGAGGAATTCAAGAAGTTTGCCGCCGATATGGGTATCAAGCTGATCAGATCATCTCCATATTATGCTCAGGCAAATGGACAGGCCGAAGCGTCCAATCAGAGCCTTATCAAGTTGATTAAGAGGAAGATTGATGAATACCCTAGACGCTGGCACGAGGTCTTGTCAGAGGCATTGTGGGCATACCGTATATCTTGTCATGGGGCGACGAAAACTTCCCCTTATCACTTGGTCTACGGGTAGGAAGTTGTGTTACCATGGGAAATTACGGCCGGGTCAAGGCGCGTAGAGTTCCAGAATGATTTAACAGCTGAAGAATATGCTACTTTGATGAGTGACAATGTTGAGGACCTCACGGAACTCAGGCTTTGGTCACTAGAGAAGATCAAGGAGAATAAGGCTAAAGTAGCCCGTGCATATAATAAGAAGGTCAAACCGAAGGAATTTTAAGTAGGAGACCTGGTCTGGGAAGCAGTATTACCGTTAGGAACTAAGGACGCGGCATATGGCAAGTGGTCCCCAAATTGGCATGGGCCGTACAGGGTTGACCAAGTCCTACCTGGGAATGCATACATGCTTGAAGAATTGGATGGCGTCAAGTTTCCAGTGGCAGTCAATGGTCAACATCTTAAGAGATACTTCCCAAGCATATGGGCCGACGAGCAGTAAAGCCGATGTCACCCATCAGGCTATAAGCTGATATGACCGGCGAGTCATCCATCAAGTAATAAGCCGATATGACCAGTAAGCTTAAACAAGGCGACGCTGGAGTTGTGCGCAAGAATACGAACCAACGGAACTCGGTGACCCAAGTCTGCAAAGCCGATGACGTTTTGGCAAGACAAGAATGAAAAAGGAGGCCGATGCTTGTGATCGGCCCAGGCACCTCATGAGTCATTAGAATAGCCGATGTAAAACCATCGACTTTAGAGTTTTTAGAGCAATTAAACACGATGGGTTACTAAACAGCCGATGTATGACCATCGATTTTAGGGTCACGACATGTAAATACAAAGTTTATCTTGAATAGGTTTTCTGGAGGAAATCATCGATGGCAGCGATGGCGTCGAGACGGACACGGTCAACTTCAGCAATCACCGCTTCATCTTCTTCATCCGCCCCCGGCATTACTTGTTTGCTCAGGCCACCAGCTCGGCCAAGTCCACCTTCAGTTCGGCAGTCAAGGCCGCTGCCTCCTGCTTGGAGCCCGCGATAAGATCCTTTTCTTCTTGAATGCGCTGCTTGGTGGCCCGGACTTTGGCCTCGAGATCTTCTAGTTCTTTTTCCAGGAGATGAAGCCGCCGCGCGGAGGCAGACGTGTCAGCCTTGGCGTCGAGTGCAGCTTTCTTCTTGTTAATTGACTGGCACCTCTCGGTAATGATAGTCCTCAGGAGCGATTGAGAGCGCCGGGTCTCAATCCTATGGCGAGCCTCTGCCACCTTTGCCCGAAAGGAAGGGAGGTGCCCGGCCGGCAAAAGCTTGACCTGAAGACTCACGGGGAGCTGGGAGTTGATCTCATCAAGGATTTGTTTCACCGCGCTGGAATCCTGGATCAAGGCATCAATCGGACCCAACAGAAGGCTCTTCATGTGGAGAAGTCGACTGGCAGTACAAGTCGAGTCCGATTGAGGGTCATCGGCTTCTAGTATGGCTGACCCAATTGATGTAGGATCGAACGCAAGGAGTTCTGACAGATTCAGATTCTGGAGGAAAGCGGGTGAGTAAGGCAGTGCAAAAGAAAGACTAAAGTAATTAGAGAATAAAGCATACCTGTCTTGAGAGAGAGGTGGCAATAGCCGATGAGGAAGTAGTCGGCTCCTGAGGGTGCGTCCCTTCTGAAGGTTGAATGTTGACAGTGGGAGAAAAGTCCGGAGGAGCCACTTCTTCAGAAGTGGGGGCAACAGCCGATGAGACAGCAGTCGGCTCTGGTAGGTGTGTCTCTCGTGCAGAGAGGTCGGCAGTGGCTAAGGTGGTGGATGGTCCTTCCAGAGGGGAGCTGACAATGGACGCGGTCACGACCGGCTCCTGCGAACCTGGTGAAGTAACCGAGACATCAACCAGTGCAGAGGGGCCCTCCAGGACTGTCACATCAGGATCACGAAGAGTGATCAAAGCTCTAATGGGCGCGTCCACATCCTCTAGCACCTCCGAAGCTAAGTCCTTCTGGCGTGGGGGTTCTTCCCCACTGGAGACATCCATGACGACAGGCTGCAGGGGGAAAGAGTATAATTAAAGAAGACGGCCATGAACAGAAGACCGATTATGAAAGAAGGAAGGTGATCCAAACCTGGTTAGCGACTGGAACTTCTGGATTAGGGGAAGATGGCGCAACTTCCTTCCGGATCTTCCTGACAAGGACTTTCCTCATCTTAGCACGAGCTCGGGGGGCAATAGCCTCAGAAGATCGCTTACGCTTGGGGGTCAGCTTTGCAGTACTGGGCTGGATTTGCATGATGCTCTTCGAAGGAGGAGGTGCGTTTTTGCTGAAAAGAACCACAGGGGCAATTGGCAAGAAACAGAAGGGCGATCCATCATCATTCATCGGCTCTGGGCCATCTTCCTGCTGCAGAAATGGAAAATGAAATCAGAAAGGGTTCAGTAAAGTCAAAAGAGAAACATTAGTTAAGCAGCAATACCTCTCCGTCAGGGATTTCATATTCGGAGTGGATCTGCTGCAGTATCGGCCCCAGAGCTCTTCGGAAAACATGAGTTTTCCACATCGACCACCACCCCTCAAAATCAATAGTAGAAGAAGTAAAGATAAGATCGGCGGGGACAGATATGGGAAGGTCTGAAAACAGACTGTAACACCTCTGGGTGGTCACAACATCAGGGAGATCCACCCTATTTGATGTCAGGAAGTGAAGAAGAAAATGAGGAGGCACCTGCCCAAGACCAAGCTACCGGGCTGCTACAACCGGCTAGTAGAATTCATATCCTGGCTTGATGATCCGATTGGAAGTACTCATGCCAACTGGAAGAAGACAGGACCGAACCATAATGGAGTATAGGCGCCTGGTATCGGCGTCGTAGGCAAAATCGGCTAGCCAAAACGTGGCCGGGTTCTCAAAGAGTTCAGAATCGACATATTGGAGAAAGTTTGGGCTGTCTAGGCCTCGGTAAAAAATCCTAAACCAACGCGAGGCATCTGGAGGATTTAGTTTCCCGCTAGGAAGACTATATAAGGCCTGCCCGAAGCTAGTACATCTAATCTGCCTCCCACTCAGGTCTGGAAAAGAGTTGCCGACTAGAGAAGGGAAATTGGGGATGAAGCTTTGGAAGTAGAGGTGAGCCCATAACTGGATGAACCACCAGGGACCGCCAGTTCTGAGTTTTTTCTGTGAAAGAAGGCTCGAGGTCATCAGATGAAGGTATCCGTAAATTTCCCCAAGGAATAATTTACCAAGGCCAATAGTGTTACCTTTGGCCAGCTCATAAGCTAGAGGGAGGTAATTTTTGGATGGAGCAAGTGAAGGGCCACAGAAGAGAAAGTGTTCTAGCCATAAATTCAGGAAGGCTGTATGTTCTTTTTCTGCCACAGGACCCTTTGTTTTCTGATGCTGGTTTAGGTATGTGCTCCAGTTAGTGCACTCTGCTTTGGAAGATAGTTTGACGGGGACTACAGAAATTCTATAAGCAAAGGGACAAGTCGATGAGATATCTAAGCCAGTAATCATCATAACATCCATGAGAGTTGGGGTCATCGGACCATGCCCGAAAAGTAAGCAGTTGAAGGCATCGGACCAGAAGTAGCCGATGGTCTTCAGAAGGTTTTCAACCTTTTCAAGAGGAGAAAGGGATAAAGATAGAGCATCGGCTATCCCGATAGATTCCCATAAAGGTTAATAGGAGTCTGCCATTTTGTTATACCAAATTATCCAACCCTCAGGAGGATTTGGCCAAGCGCGAAGGCTATCTGACCAAGACTCTAGATCTATATCCTGGCTCACGAAGGGGATTCGATTAGCTTTGGATGAAATTAGATCTATGGGCTTCTCGTAAGAATGAGGCCAGAGGCAGAAAGAATTGGGGGAAGAGGGGTGCGGTAAGAAGATATTGGAAGCCTGAAAAAACCCCAAGGAAACAAAATAGTCGAAGAAGGAGTCATTTAACAACGCAGTAAATTTTGCGGCTACTGCATTAAATTAACAGGGGTCGAAGTTTTACCTTCAGACCGAAGACGGTGGCGGCGGTATTCGAAGATTCCGCCATCGGAAGTCTCGAATCGAGAATTTGGAGAATAGATCTAGGGTTGGCGGTGCAGGATCGAATGTGTGTTTCAAGATTCGGAGGAGGATTCCGCGGCTAGGGTTTATGAGCAAAGAGGTTTTGGGAGTTAACCGAGATTTCTAGAATCTCCAGAGATCTATCTTGGGTTTAAGGTCTGAAGGAGAGTAAAACTGTGGCAGAACCAACCTGAATTATACCGGCTCAAGTACGCGAGTCCACTCCAGAGGGCTCCGACGTGCTTCAAACGGTATAATCCCTTGGCCTGTCGGGTAACGTCCCGATAAACCACCGATACACAGGATCAAATAAGGTTACCTCACACGAAGGTGAGTCCAGAGATACAATCACCATCACATTTTACATCACAGAGAAAATTACATTACAAGGGTTTCCAAAAGAGGTACGAAGTTTCAAATTCAGAGAAAAGATTACAAACTATTAAAACTATGTTTTTTTTAGCAGCGGAAAACATACACGATGATTACAACACGTCGTTAAGACGGATGTCATGCTAAGCCCGAGTATGACATCACTCGATATCACCAGTGCTGGCCGGGGACGGATTCCATTCCACGGACCAACCTTCTGTAAGAGCACCGGGCCAAGGCAAGGGAAGAGTAGGGTCTTCAAGACATTACCTGCAGAACATATAACTAGCAGGGCTGAGTATACTAATACTCAGCAAGGCTTACCCGGAATTGGGTATACTTAGCACATAACTAGACTTATGAAGGCTTATAATAGTTCTGGGTTAAGTTTCAGCTGAAAAGCAACTAAGAGTAGATCCTTATTTTCAACTTTTAGCTTTCAAGTTCTATGTGATTAACCATTCTAGATAAGCACTTACAACTAAGCAAGCAAGGTAGAGCTCTTTATCTCAACCATCCGTATTATTCATCATATAGTTGCTCTTGTTACTCTGTGTGATAAAGGGATTAAGTAGTCTCAATCATCGTGAGAGGCGGACGATTCTGAATCGAATTTAACCTTGCAAGGTAAACCTAACTCACACGCTTGGAACATCCAACGATAGCTCCGAAGCAACCGTTTGCCTTTCATCCCGACTCGTGGACAGGTCCACCACAAGCGACTGCAGGAACATACGCACATCACCCGTGCAGGACATACGTTTGTAGCACGACTACAAAACCCGTATTCCTGGTTGCCCTTGCAACACGTATTTCCTCAGTCGAACATAAGTAACCAGAAGAAGCAAGACGAGTGGTGGGAGTTATGTTCACTCCTCGGGCTGATTGGTTACTAGGCTTACTGCTTACCATATTTCGCGGCATGTGGCTAGTACTTTCAAATGCTTAACCACCGCTAACACACTCCGCGGCCTTATCAAAATTCAACAACACAGACGGGGTATCACCTCAACCATGATACTTTATAAAACTCCCGTCCGGCATCCTTATAGTGATAACAGGAATGTAAACATTACAATTCCTATATCGCGCGAGTGACAGGAAATCACCCGACTTCTACCGGTCCTATTAGCATAGCATCTAGTCGATATGACCTCAGGTGCAATACATTGGTTCCTAGGATTCATGCATCTAGGGTTTCAAGCAATTCCTAAGAACTTAATGCATAGAATACGTAAATAGATATAGATTGCAGTGTAATAAAATAGTGGGTTATGTCCGGGGCTTGCCTTTACTGGTGGGGCTGGGGTTAGTCAAGTTAATAACATCCGAACTTTGGTTCGGGCCTTCAGAGAATTCCCTGACGAAGCTCTTAGGGTCTTCAGAACAACCTCCTTCTGGTTCCGGGATTAGTTGGTAACTTCTGTCAGCGGGAGAGATCGAGTCTACATGATATGCAGGACGGAGTTTAATGGATGCACACACTTTCATTTACTTCACGGTAAAGTTGCAATCCAAACGCTAACACTCAAGAACTCATGGTATAAAAAGGAATCTAAGCCTTGAATCATAAGCATTAACTCATGACTATAGCATTAACTTAATTGGAAACAGAAATTAAGTATTCAAGTTTAAATTAAATTCAAAATTGAATGTGAGCCCTGGATAATTAGGGTCATAAAGTTTTGAAAATTTAATCACAGATTAATTGCATGTTTAAAAGATTCTGACTAAAAGATTTAATTACATAAACTTTATTGAAAAGACCTAGCTAATTCTGCTGTAAAACAAATTGAATTGTTCAACTTAAAAGAATTTAAATTACAAAACAAACTTAGATTTGAAAATTCCACATCACTTCATACTTAATCTATGGAGATTGCATATCAAAAATCATGATCACAAAGTTAACATGCAGGAACAAATTGGAACTATGGACACTACACTCCCATGTCATATATTTAATATAGATTCAAAAGTATTTAGTTTCATATCAAACTTACTTAATAGAAGTTGTAGAGTTCAA
The DNA here is from genome assembly GCF_002211085.1 of Panicum hallii. NCBI lineage: Eukaryota > Viridiplantae > Streptophyta > Magnoliopsida > Poales > Poaceae > Panicum > Panicum hallii. Next base: position 33,605,463 of record NC_038046.1, on the reverse strand, counting down.
AATCTAGTTTCCAACAAAACTGGTTTTGCAATTTTTGGAATTTCCTACAATTTTCTATTGAATTTACAAATCAGAAATACCACTCACATGAAATAACAAGCACTCACTTACTTCTATTTTAAATACAGCACAGATCATATACTTTCATAACATGGTCACAAAACAAAAGTGATAGAGTTTGAAATAAGGATTCAAGTCCAACTGGTTTTACATTTTTTTGAATTTTCTATGATTTCCTAGGAATTTTCAAAGTTCAGCACATTGAAAAGGAAGACAGGATTGAAAACTTTCATTCAGGCCCTCGGAAAGAATTGGAACTTCACAGATAGGCCCCTCTGCCATGGATGGCCGGAGGAGCTCGGTTCCAACTCCAATTCCGGCGATGGGATGGTTAATTAGCAAGGGGAAGGGGGTGGGGAGGAAGAGGGCATCCGGGCGCACCCTTTTGGGACCTTGGCCGGGCTTGGGAAGGCCGGGAAGGGGGTTGCCGGCAGTGGGCAGTACGGCGGCGGAATGGTGGCGCGCGGGAACCGGGCTGCGGCGTGGGAGAGGTGCAAAGGAGTGGGGGAATAGCTTCCAGAGGTCCCGGGGCTGCTATTTATAGAGAAGAGAAGGGAAGGGAGGGGCGCACGGCCGGGTGCCACGGCGGCGTGGAGGTGGCAGTGCCGGCGGCGGCGCTGAGCGCGTGGGGGCGCGAGAAGATGCCACGGGGGCGGGCTAGGGCAAGGAGCAGGGCTAGAGCGGCGCCTAGGAGTGAGGGGGCGCGAGGGGGCTGCACTGCCTGGCCGGGATTAAAGAAAATCGGCGGCGGCGGCGTGGAACAGAAAGAACAGAGGAACAGGGGAAGCAGCCAGAGGAAGAAGAAAGGTTGAGGACGACTGGACCGATTTGCAATTTTCCAAAGTTCCAGGGACCTGTCTGTAAACCAGCGATAACTTTTAAGCTAGGGCTCAAAAGGAAAAGTGTTCAAAATGAAAGTTGTAAAACTTTTCAAGCTCTACAACTTTGTTTTAGGGTTTGAAATCAAAAACTCAAAGTATGCAACTTTATTTTGGAACTTGGGACTAACTTTAAATTTTATAAAGATTTTGTCCTTGTTAATTATTTTACACATAACTTGGGCCTAAATGCAAGTTTTCAGAACTGTCATGATTACTTGCATTCTTATACTTTGGCCCCTAGTAACTTTTGAAAATTACTTTTGTAACTCATGCATTTTGCACAAAAGGACTCATATTCTTATAAAATTACACATAAGGTCTTATTTCTACAAATACATCCAACCTTATACATTTCAACACATGCTTTACATTTCATACCTATTATGGTACAATTTGACACCTAGGGTGTCACAGCCCTCCCCCTTAAAAAGAATCTCGTCCCGAGATTCGAAGGCAGAAAGAATCAGACGATTAGATTTGGGGATTGGCTTGAAGGAAGTTTGGGAAATTTTGTTAGAGATAAGATTCTGTTTCCCAAGTTGCTTCTTCTTCGGTGTGGTGATCCCATAAAATCTTGTACATCTTAATCGTCTTTCTTCTGGTGACTCTCTCCTTGGTATCCAAGATTTGAATAGGTTGCTCGGTGTAAGACAGATCGGATTCAATCTCAATGGCGCTGGTTTCAACGATCTCCATAGGTACTTTGATACATTTCTTGAGTTGAGAGACATGGAAAACATCGTGAATGGCAGCCAATTGAGATGGAAGACAAATTTTGTAAGCCACTGGGCCACAGATTTTAAGGATCTCAAAGGGTCCGACATACCGGGGTGCTAATTTTCCTTTTATGCCAAAATGCTGAATACCCTTGGTAGGAGATACTCGGAGATAAACAAAATCTCCTACTTGAAACTGCAGTGACTTCCTTCTTTTATTTGCATAACTTTTCTGTCTGGACTGAGCTATTTTAAGGTTGGCCTGAATAATCTTAACTTTATCTTCGGCTTCGACAACTAGATCTGGTCCAAAAGTTTTGCGTTCACCGGTCTCGGACCAACTCAAAGGAGTTCGACATCTGCGACCGTATAACGCTTCAAAAGGAGCCATCTGAAGACTAGCTTGATAACTGTTGTTGTAAGAGAATTCAGCCAAAGCAAGACATTTGTCCCAGCTTGTACCATAGTGAATAACACAAGCTCGGAGCATATCTTCAAGAATTTGGTTGACTCGCTCAGTCTGTCCATCAGTCTGGGGATGATATGCAGAGCTTCGAATTAGTTTAGTTCCAAGAGCAGACTGCAACTGTTCCCAGAAGCGTGCAATAAATTGGGGCCCTCGATCAGAAATAATGGTTTTATGGACACCATGCAACCGAACAATTTGATCCAGATAGACTTCGGCATACTTCTTAGTGGTGTAGATAGTACGCACGGGAAGAAAATGAGCGGTTTTAGTAAGTCTATCAATGATTACCCATATGGAGTGATGCTTCTGAGGGGTATTGGGAAGTCCAACAATGAAATCCATACTGATGTCTTCCCATTTCCATGACGGAATGGGTAGTGACTGAAGTGTACCAGGTGCCTTGAGATGACTAGCTTTGACTCTCTGGCACGTATCACACTCGGATACATATTTGGCAATTTCTCTTTTCATTCTGGTCCACCAAAAATTCTGCCGAAGATCTTGATACATTTTGGTACTACCAGGATGAATAGAGAACTTGGATAGATGTGCCTCATCAAGGATTTGCTTGCAAAGCTGATGATCTTTAGGTACAACAATTCGATTGTTGAACCATAGGGTTCCTTGATGATCAGTGTGGAAACACTTATATTTAACTTCTCCCTGAGATAACTTTGATTTGATAATTTTGATACCCTTATCATGTAGTTGAGACATGATGATTTTATTTTGAAGGGTATTTTCAATGGATAAATGATTTAGACTACCTTGAGGAATAATTTCTAAATTGAGCTTCCTCATCTGATTGCAGAGAGTGTCACTGATGGTTGCTATGGATAAACAGTGACAACGTGCCTTGCGGCTAAGGGCATCCGCAACCACATTAGCCTTGCCAGGATGGTAATGTACCTCAACATCATAGTCTTTAATCAGTTCTAACCAACGCCTTTGCCTCATATTCAGGTCAGCTTGGGTGAAGATATACTTGAGGCTCTTATGGTCAGTGTAGATGTTACACGTAGCACCCATAAGATGATGTCTCCAGATCTTGAGAGCATGAATAACAGCTGCCAATTCAAGATCATGAGTTGGATAATTTTGCTCATGACTCCGAAGTGCTCGGGATGCATAAGCGATGACCCGGTTATTTTGCATAAGAACACAACCAAGGCCAGTTCCAGAGGCATCGCAATAGACATCAAAAGGCTGAGTATTATCCGGTTGAGCTAGTACTGGGGCAGTTGTCAAAAGTCTTCTCAAAGTGTGGAATGCTTCATCACATTTATCATCCCAGCGAAACTTAACTTCTTTCTTAAGTAGCTCAGTCATAGGTTTGGCTATCTTGGAGAAGTCTGGAATGAATCGGCGATAATATCCTGCCAATCCAAGGAAACTTCGAATTTGATGGACTGAAGTTGGGGGCTTCCAATCCATAACTTCCTGGACTTTAGTTGGATCAACCGATATGCCTTCACTGGAGATAGTGTGTCCCAAAAATTTCACACTATCTAGCCAAAATTCACATTTCGAGAATTTGGCATAAAGGCGATGATCACGTAGTCGTTGAAGCACGACACGTAAATGATTGGCATGATCTTCTTTAGTCTTAGAATATATCAGAATATCATCAATGAAGACCACGACGAACTTGTCAAGTTCCGGCATAAAGACTGAATTCATAAGATACATGAAATATGCCGGTGCATTGGTAAGCCCAAATGACATAACCAGATATTCATATAATCCATATCTGGTTGAGAAGGCCGTTTTTGGAATGTCACATGGCCTAATCTTGATTTGATGATAACCAGAGCGTAAGTCAATCTTAGAAAAGACCTTAGCTCCAGCTAGCTGATCGAATAAGATGTCAATGCAGGGAAGAGGGTACTTATTTTTGATAGTAACCGCATTGAGTGGACGATAATCAACACATAGCCTTAGGCTATTGTCCTTTTTTTTTACGAAGAGAGCGGGACAACCCCAAGGTGACGCACTTGGGCGTATAAAACCTTTATCAAGAAGATCTTGGAGTTGGATTTTCAATTCATCCAATTCATTTGGAGGCATGCGATACGGCCTCTTTGAAATAGGAGCGGTGCCAGGTTGAAGTTCAATAATGAACTCGATGTCTCTGTCTGGTGGCATCCCAGGCAAGTCGTCTGGAAAGACATCGGGGTACTCACAGACTACAGGAATATCCTTTACCTTGATGTCTGTGATGGCATAAGTGCAAGAGTGCAGATACTCCTGTTGGGGCAGATAGAGGGTAGTTGCTCCTTGATGTGGTGAGTCAATCTCGATAACTCGGGAAGAGATGTCAAGCAGTACTCTATGTTCTGCCATCCAATTTGTCCCAAGTATAATATCGATACCCTCTAGGTTTAATAGAATCAAATCAGTTCTGATTTCCTTGCTACCCAATTGAATTGGCACCTTTTTGACCATTTGGCCAGATGTAATTTTTCCTCCAGGGGTAGAGATCACATATGACCTCTTAGTAGGGCAAAGATCAAGTCCTATTCGGGTACTACAATCGTTACTAATGAAGCTATGGGTTGCTCCTGAATCAAATAATGTAACAACTGGTTTGTGGTGTACCGAGAATGTACCCGACATGATAGGAGCTCCATCTGGAAGTTCTGCGAGGGTAGTGAAGTTGATTTGTCCTTGTCGGACTTGCATCATCGGCCTCTTACCCTTGTTCTGGTCATTCTGACTAGAACTCTGCCCTTGATTAGGCTTCTTGGGCTGCGGACAATCTCTCATGAAGTGATCCGCACTTTCGCAATTGATACCGTGATTGATGCTGCTTCTCTGTTGGACTTGTTGAACAGTTGGTCGTGGGCCAATTTGTTGTGGTTGTTGTAGAGGTACAGGAGATTGATACTCTCCTTGTTGTTGAGGCGGCCTGAAAACCAGTTTGCTGATCAGGGTATTTCGCTGTGGTGCTTCAGGCAATATATTCTGATCAACTTGGTACCACGAGGGTTGAACACTTGCGGATCCAGTGGAAACCTTACGCTTCTTTTCGGCACGTCGTGCCGTGATACAATCCTCCTGAGTCAGTGCCATGTTGACCAGCTCGCTGAATGTACCTACCTTGATAAGTTTCAAACATTCTTTGAGCTTAGTATTCAAACCTCGGCGAAAGCAATCTTGCTTCTTGGTATCATTATCAGCATGATAGCCCGCATACTGACACAGGTGATTAAAAGCTTGTGCATATTGCAGTACGGTGCGGTTGCCTTGAGTAAGTACCAAGAACTCATTCAGTTTCCGCTCTATTAATCCCTCAGGTATATGATGTGCTCTGAAGGCCTTACGGAATTCCTCCCAGGAGATAACATGGCCATCAGTTTGCATAGCACAATAATTATCCCACCAGATACGGGCAGCTCCGTGCAATTGTTGGGCAGCAAAATGAGCCTTGTTAGAGTCCGCACATGGAATTGTAAGAAGAGTAAACTTAGATTCAATGGTGTGGAGCCAAGCATCGGCATCCAAGGGCTCCTCCGCTTTGCTGAACAGCGGGGGCTGAGTACTGAGGAAATCTTGATAGGTTGCTACCAGGGGTTCATCATGACCTTGTGACTGCTGGTGTTGTTGATTTTGCTGTGCTTGTACCAATAGATTGAGAAGTTCAGTTTGTCGAGCCATAACCTCGGCTAGATGTGAAAGTGATAGGGATGGTTGTTGGGAATTGCTGGATTGATCTGCCCGGAAACCTTCCGGGGTTCCACGTGTGGCTCCAACCATCTGAAACAAAAATTCAGATGATAAAATTTATTTACCCTGCTGAAGACTTACAGGGTAAATAGGACGAGACAACAGATTCTGATATAGTAAGGGTTGGAAAGCAGAAAGATACTTTAAGATACTTGACCAACACTACCACAAGAGTCCCGTTAACCACACCAAAGATCAACATCCTACCACACATCCTTAGAAGAACCAAAACACACATTGTATGATGTATTTAATGATGAGTTATGCATGCACGTTCTACTCGTCCTCACAAACCAAAAACAACTGCCGAATATCTTCGAACTTACGTGGTTAGTTACGGTGGCATTATACATACGTCTCTCACTATTAACTAGTCGATAAACCCTATCCGTCCTAGTTTCGTATTTGTGGTTAGTGTACCTGCAGAAAATCACAATATATATCCAATGAACCTTTCATGCCAGCATGTCATGAAAGCGTTCCCATTCATTACTGTTCACTATAGAAACAGCATCTGTACAATTACCGCCGTACAGACAACGTTAACATACGTCATCGAAACAACGTATTCACGGGGGGTACCGCAAAATGCGGGGGTGTTGCTGTTCATACCCCGTACCTAACTATATACTCCCAATGTAATCAACCGAAGTTGGTACATTGGCAGCATCTCAAGTAGGCCACTGCTTGAGAAACAGCATTCGGTTCGCATCACCGACAGGAAGGCCAAGCTCCCTCAGTTCGCATCACCGATCGAAGGTGTCGTTACAGAAAGTAAGGTTGGGTTATGCATGAATTTAAGTTTTGACAGAAAAGTAATGCTGGTAGTTAGGGTTATATATAATACAGCCACCTCTATTTTCCCTTAAACATCACCCTAGGGCTTTACGTACTATACATAATCCTTAACGAATCCAACGCGACTTTGCCAAACATTTTGTTGGTCAAACTTTTATACTGAAATCTTTTTTTTAAGGTAAAATGTATCTCCAGGGTAACCTTATAGCTCTGATACCAGCTGTGGCAGAACCAACCTGAATTATACCGGCTCAAGTACGTGAGTCCACTCCAGAGGGCTCCGACGTGCTTCAAACGGTATAATCCCTTGGCCTGTCGGGTAACGTCCCGATAAACCACCGATACACAGGATCAAATAAGGTTACCTCACACGAAGGTGAGTCCAGAGATACAATCACCATCACATTTTACATCACAGAGAAAATTACATTACAAGGGTTTCCAAAAGAGGTACGAAGTTTCAAATTCAGAGAAAAGATTACAAACTATTAAAACTATGTTTTTTTTAGCAGCGGAAAACATACACGATGATTACAACACGTCGTTAAGACGGATGTCATGCTAAGCCCGAGTATGACATCACTCGATATCACCAGTGCTGGCCGGGGACGGATTCCATTCCACGGACCAACCTTCTGTAAGAGCACCGGGCCAAGGCAAGGGAAGAGTAGGGTCTTCAAGACATTACCTGCAGAACATATAACTAGCAGGGCTGAGTATACTAATACTCAGCAAGGCTTACCCGGAATTGGGTATACTTAGCACATAACTAGACTTATGAAGGCTTATAATAGTTCTGGGTTAAGTTTCAGCTGAAAAGCAACTAAGAGTAGATCCTTATTTTCAACTTTTAGCTTTCAAGTTCTATGTGATTAACCATTCTAGATAAGCACTTACAACTAAGCAAGCAAGGTAGAGCTCTTTATCTCAACCATCCGTATTATTCATCATATAGTTGCTCTTGTTACTCTGTGTGATAAAGGGATTAAGTAGTCTCAATCATCGTGAGAGGCGGACGATTCTGAATCGAATTTAACCTTGCAAGGTAAACCTAACTCACACGCTTGGAACATCCAACGATAGCTCCGAAGCAACCGTTTGCCTTTCATCCCGACTCGTGGACAGGTCCACCACAAGCGACTGCAGGAACATACGCACATCACCCGTGCAGGACATACGTTTGTAGCACGACTACAAAACCCGTATTCCTGGTTGCCCTTGCAACACGTATTTCCTCAGTCGAACATAAGTAACCAGAAGAAGCAAGACGAGTGGTGGGAGTTATGTTCACTCCTCGGGCTGATTGGTTACTAGGCTTACCGCTTACCATATTTCGCGGCATGTGGCTAGTACTTTCAAATGCTTAACCACCGCTAACACACTCCGCGGCCTTATCAAAATTCAACAACACAGACGGGGTATCACCTCAACCATGATACTTTATAAAACTCCCGTCCGGCATCCTTATAGTGATAACAGGAATGTAAACATTACAATTCCTATATCGCGCGAGTGACAGGAAATCACCCGACTTCTACCGGTCCTATTAGCATAGCATCTAGTCGATATGACCTCAGGTGCAATACATTGGTTCCTAGGATTCATGCATCTAGGGTTTCAAGCAATTCCTAAGAACTTAATGCATAGAATACGTAAATAGATATAGATTGCAGTGTAATAAAATAGTGGGTTATGTCCGGGGCTTGCCTTTACTGGTGGGGCTGGGGTTAGTCAAGTTAATAACATCCGAACTTTGGTTCGGGCCTTCAGAGAATTCCCTGACGAAGCTCTTAGGGTCTTCAGAACAACCTCCTTCTGGTTCCGGGATTAGTTGGTAACTTCTGTCAGCGGGAGAGATCGAGTCTACATGATATGCAGGACGGAGTTTAATGGATGCACACACTTTCATTTACTTCACGGTAAAGTTGCAATCCAAACGCTAACACTCAAGAACTCATGGTATAAAAAGGAATCTAAGCCTTGAATCATAAGCATTAACTCATGACTATAGCATTAACTTAATTGGAAACAGAAATTAAGTATTCAAGTTTAAATTAAATTCAAAATTGAATGTGAGCCCTGGATAATTAGGGTCATAAAGTTTTGAAAATTTAATCACAGATTAATTGCATGTTTAAAAGATTCTGACTAAAAGATTTAATTACATAAACTTTATTGAAAAGACCTAGCTAATTCTGCTGTAAAACAAATTGAATTGTTCAACTTAAAAGAATTTAAATTACAAAACAAACTTAGATTTGAAAATTCCACATCACTTCATACTTAATCTATGGAGATTGCATATCAAAAATCATGATCACAAAGTTAACATGCAGGAACAAATTGGAACTATGGACACTACACTCCCATGTCATATATTTAATATAGATTCAAAAGTATTTAGTTTCATATCAAACTTACTTAATAGAAGTTGTAGAGTTCAAAATCTAGTTTCCAACAAAACTGGTTTTGCAATTTTTGGAATTTCCTACAATTTTCTATTGAATTTACAAATCAGAAATACCACTCACATGAAATAACAAGCACTCACTTACTTCTATTTTAAATACAGCACAGATCATATACTTTCATAACATGGTCACAAAACAAAAGTGATAGAGTTTGAAATAAGGATTCAAGTCCAACTGGTTTTACATTTTTTTGAATTTTCTATGATTTCCTAGGAATTTTCAAAGTTCAGCACATTGAAAAGGAAGACAGGATTGAAAACTTTCATTCAGGCCCTCGGAAAGAATTGGAACTTCACAGATAGGCCCCTCTGCCATGGATGGCCGGAGGAGCTCGGTTCCAACTCCAATTTCGGCGATGGGATGGTTAATTAGCAAGGGGAAGGGGGTGGGGAGGAAGAGGGTATCCGGGCGCACCCTTTTGGGACCTTGGCCGGGCTTGGGAAGGCCGGGAAGGGGGTTGCTGGCGGTGGGCAGTACGGCGGCGGAATGGTGGCGCGCGGGAACCGGGCTGCGGCGTGGGAGAGGTGCAAAGGAGTGGGGAATAGCTTCCAGAGGTCCCGGGGCTGCTATTTATAGAGAAGAGAAGGGAAGGGAGGGGCGCACGGCCGGGCGCCACGGCGGCGTGGAGGTGGCAGTGCCGGCGGCGGCGCTGAGCGCGTGGGGGCGCGAGAAGATGCCACGGGGCGGGCTAGGGCAAGGAGCAGGGCTAGAGCGGCGCCTAGGAGTGAGGGGGCGCGAGGGGGCTGCACTGCCTGGCCGGGATTAAAGAAAATCGGCGGCGGCGGCGTGGAACAGAAAGAACAGAGGAACAGGGGAAGCAGCCAGAGGAAGAAGAAAGGTTGAGGACGACTGGACCGATTTGCAATTTTCCAAAGTTCTAGGGACCTGTCTGTAAACCAGCGATAACTTTTAAGCTAGGGCTCAAAAGGAAAAGTGTTCAAAATGAAAGTTGTAAAACTTTTCAAGCTCTACAACTTTTTTTTAGGGTTTGAAATCAAAAACTCAAAGTATGCAACTTTATTTTGGAACTTGGGACTAACTTTAAATTTTATAAAGATTTTGTCCTTGTTAATTATTTTACACATAACTTGGGCCTAAATGCAAGTTTTCAGAACTGTCATGATTACTTGCATTCTTATACTTTGGCCCCTAGTAACTTTTGAAAATTACTTTTGTAACTCATGCATTTTGCACAAAAGGACTCATATTCTTATAAAATTACACATAAGGTCTTATTTCTACAAATACATCCAACCTTATACATTTCAACACATGCTTTACATTTCATACCTATTATGGTACAATTTGACACCTAGGGTGTCACAAAAACAAATTGGAAAGTTATTTCGGATCCGGATCAGTATATTCTAAGGTCAATGCGTTGCCATTGGCTTCTTGAGCAGATTGTTGTATTCATTCACAGATGCAAAAGAGGATCTTATTCCCAAATGGAGAAGCGAGTACAGAAGAGGAGCCGTGTCACACCCGATTTATAAGAACATAAACCGAGCAATCATATATGCGCCAGGATCAAGTCACGCATATGTACAACAGAATCATCAAGATATCACAACACGTATCTCGTAATAAAAGTGTATAAATTATAAATGAATATCTGTATTACAACTGAATCAAGAATCAGTTCAAGGAATGCGGAAGCGTAAAATAAATACATGCAGGATAGGGCGCCACAGGGACGTCGGCTGGGAGACAACGCCTAGAAATCGTCAAGTCCGCTGATGTAGTCCTCCACGTCGCCTGGTACTGAGCAGCAGTCAAAGATATCCCAGAGAGAACAGGAGAGTAGAGGAGGCAAGTGTGAGTACACGACTTGTACTCAACAAGTATAACACGAATTATGAGGCTCTAAGGTTAGCTGACTCAACTGCATTAGCTTTTAATCTTGGCAAGTTTTATTAAAGCTAATTACTACAAGTGGATGAATTGCCATAACACAAGTTACATAATACTTAATCAAGATTAAACATGAGACTACTGAAAACCAAGCCAAACCACCAAGGTACAACCCACTAATCAGACGGAGGATCCGGGCCGCTCATGACCGTGAGCACGGCTAGTATACCAGTTTTACACTCTCGAGAGGTTGCACAACTTTACCCACAAGTCGTGAGCTACGCTAGTTGCTCATCACACTTCCTTAGGTGAGATGACTAGCAAGCGCACTACGAGACCGTTACAAAGGATTACGTTAGTAAGGTGTAACCGCTAAGGTTTCTGGATCAGCGACGATGGGGCCCACCTCCGGGGGTACAAGACACACAGCACAGACCAAGCTGGAGGAGCAGGGACCATTGAAGCTTACCACCCCTCTTGCCCCACAGGTAAGTTACTCCCAAACCAAAATGACCTAATTAGTAAGTCAAGACCGTCCCATTCCAGTCTTGTGGTTGCGCGGTTGTCCCAGGTTGTCGCTCTATGAACCGGTCCTTATGGACAGTGGCCAACCAAGCACTAAGCACCGTGCTGGCCCCCTAAACCAAGTTTCTAACAAAAACATATTTTAACGAGATGTGAGCCGCTCAAGCACACAGCACAGAGGCCCACTCCCAGAATTAAGTTGCATATACCATTAATCAAATTTGATTACAAAGGACCATTATGTGAGAGCGCAGCACCTAGCACAACTAACCAAAATGCAACCCAAGGTGTTTATATAAGGGATAAAAGTGGCTAGGAAATCCTTATAGGCATACAGTATTAGAATGCAGTATGAAATTGTATTTAAAAGTGATAGGATGTTCATGTTATACTTGCCTTCCTCAAAGTTCTCCTGCTGCTGCTCAAACTGCTCTGCAGAAAGGGGCTCTTGGTACTCGTCCAAAGGCTCAGCATCTACTCACGATCGCAACGCCAAAACATGGTCCAACACATACACATACATGCAAACAAAGACAAATGATAAGAAACAGCACAACATCTCATAGAAACAGCACACAAAACTATGATAGAACTATTCTACGCATTACAACGATCGCATGAGCGCGAAAACCACCTAAAATGGATCTAAGACGCGAAATCTAGGGCTAAAACAAGGTCTAGGGGCTTTTCTGTGAGAAAAACAGAACTTCCAGAGGGTTCTGGCAAAAACCAGGGACCTAAACATAATTAAAGGCTAGATCTAGGGTCTAACTTGTGAAAACACAGGGCATGGACGGCGGACCCAATTTCCAGAGAACTCAGGGGGCTCCGGCGCTAAAAACAGGACCTAGTTGGAATTTCTTTTGAATAGGTGCGGATCGAGGGTTGATTTCAACTAAACCCAGGGGTTCTTTAACAAAAGGACCAGGCCGAACCGGTATCTTCGGATCCGGATGCTCGGATCTGGATCTGGCGGCTCACGACGTTTGGGTGCGCGGGCGGAGGCGCTTTGGTCGCCGGCGACCTAACCCGCGGCGGCGCGGCTCGGGGTTCGCCGGAGCTAGGCGTTCCGGACGCTCCGATGGCCTAAACTACTCGAGCTCAGGTTGGGAAGAACAACCGTGGCATGTGGGATCCACCTAGAGCTGTAGCTAGACCTGGCAAGGCTCGGGCTACGCACGCAGCGACAAGGGGCGGATCGGCACGGCGACACTCGCTGGCGTGCGGCGCTCTGGGCGCAAAGGTGAGCTACGGTCTACCCTAACCCGCACAGAAGGAACAGGGGTGCATGCTGGGGCTCACCGAGGACTTGGGTTGGCCGGAGCTAGAGTGTAGGGCGGTCGTCGATGGTGACCAGGCGGCGGAAGTAGTCAAGGCTCGCGGGGAAGATCGGCGCAGAGGGACTCCGGGGTGCTGGGCGCCTTGGATCGCCTCAAGGGTGCCTGTGGTGGTGTGCAGGGGGTCAGAACGGCCAGAACTCCACCGGCGGCGAGGAATTTACCATGGCAAAGCAGCTCACCGGCGGCGACTCCTTGGTGAAATCTCGGCGAGGCAGAAGCTCGGGGCTTGATTGTCTGGCTCGGGGAGCTCCCTGGGGCTGAGGCGAAACTGTTGCAGGGCTCAGCAGGGTCGGGAGTGCGGTGGAGCAACGGCTCGATGGCGACGCAGAGGAGCCGGCGCGGCGGAGCCGACGGGCAGTCGCGCTGGGGCTTCGGTGGCGGCTGTAGCTACGAAGGTAGGGCAGAAGGGGTTGGAGATCCTATTTGTAGGGCAGCGGGGCACCCTTGGCATGCGGGCTGAGTGCGAGAGCCTCACCGGAGATCTCGGGTGGCTGGTGCGCGTCGGGGAGAAAGAAGGAGGAGAGAGGAGAGGGGAGACGCTGACGTGCGGGCCCTGGCTGGCAGAGAGAGAAAGAGAGCGCTCGGGCTGGGGAAGAGCCGGGCCTCGGGCGCATGCTGGGCCGCGTGAAGAGGAGGGAGAGGAGGCACGGCTCGGGCTGGCCGACGGAGGCGGACTGGCGGCCGATGTGAGGCGGGGATCGGCCGATGGAAGCAGGGCGCGGCCGATGTGAGGCGAGCTGGGCCTCGGCGCAGGTGGAGCTGGGCGGCCGATGGGGGCTGGCTGATTCCTTTTTCCTAATCTCCTTCTCTTTCCTTTTCAAGCTAACTCCATCCTACTTGAATTCAAATGAGATTCGAATTCAAACTTAACCATTCAAACCAAACAAAAGAGATGCACCAGCATGAATGCACAAACATGTTGAGCCTAAAATAAATTCTTAATTCCTTGTGGTATTAATTTAAATGTAAGATAAATCAAGAAAAACTTTAGAAACTTTATTTAAGACAAAATATAGTCATTAAAAATTAGGAAATTTTCATTAGGGTGTTACAAACTGGTATCAGAGCCGTGTCGACTGTAGGACGAAGCCTAGATAGAAATGGTCGAGTTTACGGATTTCCTTTCGCTTGCCTTGCTTCCGCAAAACTCAAACATTCGTTTCTGCTTCCATTCCTTGAGCTCTAAACCTCGATTTTGCTAACCCTCTCTGCATTTTCTGAGGATTAGTCTGATAATTTCAGTAGACGTGGCCTGCAATTTTCTGACTGTCCTCATAAGTCCAGGATGCCTTTGTAAAAACACGCTAGAACGCCTGTTTGTGTAGTCGAGTGGTGTGACAAACTCGGCTAATGCTCGGATATTGAATGTTTGTGATTGTGCAAAATGCTTGATTTGGATTTTTGATTGATTGTATAGCTTAGAAGTTAAACTTGCTCATGCAAATCGACTTTAATACAAACTTGAATTAAATAGTGGAATTGAGTTAGATCGTTGGGGGTAAAACTGTACACTCTTGACTCCCTACCTTATCCTGTCAGAGTCTTCTTTCCAGAGTCGTACAATATATGTCTCTTATAAATTTCGTTCTGCTGCAAACAGATGGTGAACACCAGGAGCACCGGCACCGGTTCTGGTCAGCAGGGGCAGAATAACCAGAGTACTGACCAGACGCTGCCGATGCCTCCACCTCTGACTCCGGAGCAGTTCTTCCAGCTCCAGATGCAGATGATGGCCACTCTGAACAACACTGTTCAGGCTCTGCAGCAGATCCATGCTCAGCCGCCACCTCCTCCACCGCAGCAGCCCCGCGACAGGCGTGCAGACATTCTGAGGGGTCACCCGCCGACGTTCTCTCATGCGACTGATCCACTCCAGGCTGACGACTGGCTTCGCTCAGTGGAACGCTAGTTGGATGTCGCTCAGTGCGACGATAGGGAGCGAGTTCTGTACGCAACAGGACAGTTGCGAGGCTCAGCTCTCGATTGGTGGGAGTCCTACCCTGCTCGGGACCGCGACGTCCTCACTTGGGTCCAGTTCCGGGAGCGCTTCAGGAACCACCACATCCCTGCTGGAGTGATGAAGATGAAGCACAAGGAGTTCCTTGTGCTTAAGCAGGTAAATTGGAGTAAAATCCTTCCGCAATTTCTTTTTGAGCTCAAGCCCACCCTTGTTTATCCTCGTGAAATTGGAAATGCTGAGTAATTTCCATCTTCTTTTCCGGTATCCATTATTTCAGGGAACTATGACGGTGACCGAGTACCGTGACCGTTTCCTCCAGCTTGCTCGCTACGCCCCCGCTGAGGTCGCCAATGATGGCGATAAGCAGGAGCGTTTCAGGGAGGGACTAGATGACCACCTGGAGTACGCGCTCATGAACCACCGCTTCGACAACTTCAACCAGCTGGTTGACGCTGCCCTCAACATCGAGCGCAAACATCAGGAGATTGAGGACAAAAAGAGGAAGATGGTTCCTGCTGCGTCTGGCAGCAATACTCGGCCTCGGTACCAGTACCAGCAGCAGCAGAGGCAGGTCCAGCCGTACCAGCAGCGACAGCAGCAGTACCCACCTCATCTTCAGCAGCAGCAGGCGGGACAGGGTCAGAGGCTTCCAGCGCCTCCGGCACGCTCTGCTCCACCGGCCCCACCAGCACCGCGGCAGGTAGTGCCTACTCCTCCTGCCGGGTAGCAGGCTCCAGCACTCCCACGGGTGTGCTTCCACTATGGCGAGCCGGGACACTACGCCAACGTTTGTCCCCGAAAGGTGTAGTCTGGACAGCAGGCACGCCCAGCTCAGCCCAAGGCGCCATCCCGGGGCAGGGTGAATCACGTGACGGCCGAGTCGGCGGCCGAGTCTCCCAACGTGGTTATTGGTACGTTCGTGGTCAATACTCACCCTGCTACCGTGCTTTTTGATACTGGTGCTACGCATTCCTTCATTACTCGGTCTTTTGTTGAGCATCATGGCATTCATACTAGCACATTAAATAGGGGCATGTTGGTATCTTCACCGGGAGGGCAGTTGAGGTCTCATATCTTCTGTCCCAGAGTCAGTGTTGTCATAAGGGGGGTAGAGTTCAGTGCTAATCTCATGGTGCTAGACACCAAGGGTATCGATGTGATCTTGGGGATGGAGACCCTTGTTAGATGGGGTGTCAGGATTGATTGTGCTCAGAGGACTGTTCACTTGTCGGCACCGGATGGAAGGGAGGTCACAGTCAGTGCTTCAGAGCCTTCTGGAATTCTTTGTCAGATGGAGGCTAGACCCACGGATGGTATTCGCGTGGTGTCTGAATTCCCGGATGTCTTTCCGGATGATTTGCCAGGTATGCCGCCTGATCGTGACATTGAGTTTTCTATTGATCTCTTGCCTGGCACAGCTCCGATTGCTAAGCGGCCCTATCGTATGGCACCCGTTGAGCATGAGGAAGTTAAGAAGACTGTCGACGAGTTGCTAGCCAAGGGTTATATCCGTCGTAGTTTCTCTCCTTGGGCTTTTCATGTATTGCTTGTAGAGAAGAAGGATGGCGCGAAGAGAATGTGCGTCGATTATCGGGATCTGAACGCAGTCACCATCAAGAACAAGCATCCATTGCCCCATATTGAGGATCTCTTTGATCAGATCCAGGGTGCTTGTGTGTTCTCGAAGATTGATCTGCGTTCGGGTTATCACCAGCTGAAGATCCGTCTTGAGGATATCTCGAAGACGGCATTCACCTGCAAGTAGGGGCTATACGAGTATACGGTCATGTCCTTCGGCTTGACCAATGCTCCAGCTTTCTTCATGCATCTGATGAACAAGGTTTTCATGGATTATCTGGACACCTTTGTGGTGATATTCATTGATGATATCCTGGTATATTCCAAATCAGAGGCAGAGCATGAGAAGCATCTGAGGCTTGTGTTGCAGAGGCTCAGAGAGCACAAGCTGTATGCCAAGCTCAGCAAGTGCGAATTCTGGATTGACGAGATTCCATTCCTCGGTCATGTCATCTCCAAGGGAGGTATCGCTGTGGATCCCGGCAAGGTGAAGGATGTGCTTGATTGGGTGATACCGCAGACAGTGAAGGAAGTCCGCTCTTTTCTAGGCTTAGTAGGATATTATCGAAGGTTCATTGAGAATTTCTCCAAGATTGCGAAGCCTTTGACTTCCTTGCTGGAGAAGGGTGTGGATTTCTCTTGGACTGATGAGCGTCAGAAGGCCTTCGAGGAGCTGAAGAAGAGGTTAACTACGACGCCAGTCCTTACTCTACCAGACCAGAGCAAGAGGCTCATAGTGTATTATGATGCTTCGAGGAATGGTCTTGGTTGCATTCTAATGCAGGAAGGCAGAGTGATCGCTTATGCTTCGCGGCAGTTGCGCCGGCATGAGCTGAATTATCCCACTCATGATCTGGAGTTAGCCACAGTTGTGCATGCTCTGAAGATATGGAGGCATTACTTGTTTGGGCAAAGGTGTGACATTTACAACGATCACAAGTGCCTCAAGTACATTTTCACTCAGAGTGAGCTGAACATGCGGCAGAGAAGATGGCTAGAGTTGGTCAAGGATTATGACCTGGAGATTCACTATCATCCGGGCAAGGCCAATGTTGTAGCAGATGCTCTGAGCAGGAAGAGCTATGTTAACTTGGCTGTGGCTTTTCAGATGCCTCAGGAGTTATGCAAGGAATTTGAGCAGTTGAGTCTGGGTTTCTTGCATCACACCTCGAGTGCATCATTCGAGGCAGAACCCACTCTAGAGGCAGAGATCAGGCAGCATCAGAAAGAAGATAAGAAGCTGCAGGAGATCCGTGAATTGCTCAAGATTGGCAAGGCATCTCATTTCAGAGAAAATGATCAGGGTACCTTGTGGTACAAGGGTCGGATATGTGTGCCAGATGTAAAGGATCTCAGGAAGCTGATCTTGAGTGAGGCTCATGATACAGCATATTCCATCCATCTGGGCAGCACGAAGATGTACTATGACCTCAAGGAACGATTCTGGTGGTATGGAATGAAGCATTCCGTTGCGGAGTACGTGGCTATCTGTGACACTTGTCAGCGTGTCAAGGCAGAGCATCAGAGACCAACAGGTCTATTGCAGCCATTGAAGATTCCGAAGTGGAAATGGGAGGAGATCACTATGGACTTTATTGTTGGGTTGCCTCGTACTCAGAAAGGGTACAACTCCATATGGGTAGTAGTGGATCAGTTGACGAAGGTTGCCCATTTCATTCCGATGAACACTACTTACTCTGGTGCCACACTCAAAGAGTTGTACATCTCCAAGATCGTCTGTCTGCATGGTGTTCCGAAGAAGATCATATCTGATCGAGGATCTCAGTTCACTTCACGGTTATGGGAGCAGTTGCATGATTCGTTGGATACGAAGCTATGCTTCAGTACCGCCTATCATCCCCAGACAGATGGGCAGACAGAGAGAACCAACCAAGTGTTGGAGGATATGCTTCGAGCCTGTGCTATTCAGTATGGTACCAGCTGGGATAAATGCCTGCCGTTTGCAGAGTTTTCATACAACAACAGCTACCAGGCCAGTCTAAAGAAGTCCCCCTTCGAGGCCTTATACGGGCGGAAGTGCAGAACTCCGCTGTATTGGGACCAGATTGGCGAGAGGCAGGTATTTGGTCCGGATATTGTTGAAGAGGTGGAACAGCTGGTACAGCAGGTGCGAGAAAACCTGAGGGTCGCCCAGACTCGTCAGAAGAGCTACGCTGATGTTCGTCGTCGAGATTTGACCTTTGCAGTGGATGATCATGTGTACCTGAAGGTCTCGCCGATGAGAGGAATCCGCAGGTTTAACGTGAGAGGGAAGCTAGCCCCTCGATACATCGGTCCATTTAAGGTGTTGGAATGGAAAGGTGAGGTAGCATACCGTTTGGAGTTACCTCCCAGTCTTTCAGAAGTGCATGATGTCTTCCATGTATCTCAGCTGAAGAAATGCTTGAGAGTGCCGGAAGAGCAAGCACCATTGGAAGGGTTGGAAGTGCAAGAGGATCTGACCTACACTGAGCATCCAGTGAAGATTCTGGAGATGTCCGAGAGAGTTACCAGAAACAAGAAGATCAAGATGTGCCGTGTTCAATGGAGTCATCACACGGAGGATGAGGCTACCTGGGAGCGAGAAGATGAGCAGAGGAAGGCATATCTCGATCTCTTTGCTAGCTAGCCTATTCGAATCTCGGGACGAGATTCCTGTAAGGGGGGTAGGTTTGTAACACCCTAATGAAAATTTCCTAATTTTTAATGAATATATTTTGGCTTAAATAAAATTTCTAAAGTTTTTCTTGATTTATCTTACATTTAAATTAATACCACAAGGAATTAAGAATTTATTTTAGGCTCAACATGTTTGTGCATTCATGCTGGTGCATCTCTTTTGTTTGGTTTGAATGGTTAAGTTTGAATTCGAATCTCATTTGAATTCAAGTAGGATGGAGTTAGCTTGAAAAGGAAAGAGAAGGAGATTAGGAAAAAGGAATCAGCCAGCCCCCATCGGCCGCCCAGCTCCACCTGCGCCGAGGCCCAGCTCGCCTCACATCGGCCGCGCCCTGCTTCCATCGGCCGATCCCCACCTCACATCGGCCGCCAGTCCGCCTCCGTCGGCCAGCCCGAGCTGTGCCTCCTCTCCCTCCTCTTCACGCGGCCCAGCATGCGCCCGAGGCCCGGCTCCTCCCCAGCCCGAGCGCTCTCTTTCTCTCTCTGCCAGCCAGGGCCCGCACGTCAGCATCTCCCCTCTCCTCTCTCCTCCTTCTTTCTCCCCGACGCGCACCGGCCACCCGAGATCTCCGGCGAGGCTCTCGCACTCGGCCCGCACGCCAAGGGTGCCCCGCCGCCCTACAAATAGGATCTCCAACCCCTTCTGCCCTACCTTCGCCGCTACAGCCGCCACCGAAGCCCCAGCGCGACTGCCCGTCGGCTCGCCACGCTGGCTCCTCTGCGTCACCGTCGAGCCGTCGCTCCACCGCACTCCCGACCCCGCTGAGCCCTGCAACAGTTTCGCCTCAGGCCCAGGGAGCTCCCCGAGCCAGACAATCGAGCCCCGAGCTTCTGCCTCGCCGATATTTCGCCATGGTAAATTCCTCGCCGCCGGTGGAGTTGTGGCCATTCTGACCCCCTGCACACCACCACAGGCACCCTTGAGGCGATCCAAGGCGCCCAGCACCCCGGAGTCCCTCTGCGCCGATCTTACCCGCGAGCCTCGACTACTTCCGCCGCCTGGTCACCATCGATGACCGCCCTGCACCCTAGCTCCGGCCAACCCAAGTCCTCGGTGAGCCCCAGCATGCACCCCTGTTCCTTCTGTGCGGGTTAGGGTAGACCGTAGCTCACCTTTGCGCCCAGAGCGCCGCATGCCGGCGAGTGTCGCCGTGCCGATCCGCCCCTCGTCGCCGCGCGCGTAGCCCGAGCCTTGCCAGGTCTAGCCACAGCTCTAGGTGGATCCCACGTGCCATGGTGGTTCTCCCCGACCCGAGCTCGAGTAGTTTAGGCCATCGGAGCATCCGGAATGCCTAGCTCCGGCGAACCCCGAGCCGCGCCGCCGCGGGTTAGGTCGCCGGCGACCAAAGCGCCTCCGCCCGCGCACCCAAACCTCGTGAGCCGCCAGATCTAGATCAGAGCGTCCGGATCCGAAGATACCGGTTCGGCGTGGTCCTTTTGTTAAAGAACCCCTGGGTTTAGTTGAAATCAACCCGCAGTCCGCACCTATTCAAAAGAAATTCCAACTAGGTCTTGTTTTTAGTGCCGGAGCCCCCTGAGTTCTCTGGAAATTGGGTCCGCCGTCCATGCCCTGTGTTTTCACGAGTTAGACCCTAGATCTAGCCTTTAATTACATTTAGGTCCCTGGTTTTTGCCAAAACCCCCTGGAAGTTCTATTTTTCTCGCAGAAAGCCCCTGGACCTTGTTTTAGCCCTAGATTTTGCGTCTTAGATCCATTTTAGGTGGTTTTCACGCTCATGCGATCGTTGTAACGTGTAGAATAGTTCTATCATAGTTTTGTGTGCTATTTCTATGAGATGTTGTGCTGTTTCTTATCCTTTGTCTTTGTTTGCATGTATGTGTATGTGTTGGACCATGTTTTGGCGTTGCGATCGTGAGTAGACGTTGAGCCTTTGGACGAGTACCAAGAGCCCCTTTTTGCAGAGCAGTTTGAGCAGCAGCAGGAGAACTTTGAGGAAGGTAAGTATAACATGAACATCCTATCACTTTTAAATACAATTTCATACTGCATTCTAATACTGTATGCCGATAAGGATTTCCTAGCCACTTTTATCCCTTATATAAACACCTTGGGTTGCATTTTGGTTAGTTGTGCTAGGTGCTGCGCTCTCACATAATGGTCCTTTGTAATCAAATTTGATTAATGGTATATGCAACTTAATTCTGGGAGTGGGCCTCTGTGCTGTGTGCTTGAGCGGCTCACATCTCGTTAAAATATGTTTTTGTTAGAAACTTGGTTTAGGGGGCCAGCACGGTGCTTAGTGCTTGGTTGGCCACTGTCCATAAGGACCGGTTCATAGAGCGACAACCTGGGACAACCGCGCAACCACAAGACTGGAATGGGACGGTCTTGACTTACTAATTAGGTCATTTTGGTTTGGGAGTAACTTACCTGTGGGGCAAGAGGGGTGGTAAGCTTCAATGGTCCCTGCTCCTCCAGCTTGGTCTGTGCTGTGTGTCTTGTACCCCCGGAGGTGGGCCCCATCGTTGCTGATCCAGAAACCTTAGCGGTTACACCTTACTAACGTGATCCTTTATAACAGTCTCGTAGTGCGCTTGCTAGTCATCTCACCTAAGGAAGTGTGATGAGAAACTAGTGTAGCTCACGACTTGTGGGTAAAGTTGTGCAACCTCTCGAGAGTGTAAAACTGATATACTTGCCGTGCTCACGGTCATGAGCAGCCCGGATCCTCCGTCTGATTAGTGGGTTGTACCTTGGTGGTTTGGCTTGGTTTTCAGTAGTCTCATGTTTAATCTTGATTAAGTATTATGTAACTTGGGTTATGGCAATTCATCCACTTGTAGTAATTAGCTTTAATAAAACTTGCCAAGATTAAAAGCTAATGCAGTTGAGTCAGCTAACCTTAGAGCCTCATAATTCGTGTTATACTTGTTGAGTACAAGTCGTGTACTCACACTTGCCTCCTCTACTCTCCTGTTCTCTCTGGGATATCTTTGACTGCTGCTCAGTACCAGGCGACGTGGAGGACTACATCAACGGACTTGACGATTTCTAGGTGTTGTCATCCAGCCGACGTCCCTGTGACGCCCTATCCTGCATGTATTTATTTTACGCTTCCGCATTCCTTGAACTAATTCTTGATTCAGTTGTAATACAGATATTCATTTATAATTTATACGCTTTTATTACGAGATACGTGTTGTGATATCTTGATGATTCTGTTGTATATATGCGTGATTTGATCCTGGTGCATATATGATTGCTCGGTTTATGTTCTTATAAATCGGGTGTGACAAGCCGATTGCTCCTAGAGCCGACCTAACAGCAGTACTACGGTCTACCACCAGTATGCGCCAAAAATCTTGCGACGCTTGATCGGCGGGGCAATACTAGCACCACTATCGCTGCTACTGCCGTTGCTGCTGTTGTCGCTCCCGCTGCGGTTGCTGGTGAAGCCACCATCGTCTTCGGCTTCTTCGGTGTCGTCGGAAGCTTCGTCTGATGACCTGCCAAAGAGGAAGTCACCTGCCATCGAATCTTCTTCAGAGGAAAAGGAATCGACTCTTTCCTCCGAGGAGGAGAAGTCTTCCCCCCAAGATGCATCATCTTCGTCGTATTCCTCCAGCTCGGCTCCAAGAAGGAGTGTGAGATCCTCATCATCAGTTAGGGATTCATCATCCTCTGACTGAGATTGGAAGTCCCACTCCTCTGCATCCCAATATAGGGGGGCACGGACCTCATAAGCAGCTATCGGATCGTATTCTGGAGTGGGCTCTCGGGAAGATTTGGATTCAAAAGAAATAACAGAAGAGGCAGAGGAAGAGGAAGCCATTGCAAAAGAAAGAAAGCATGGTTCAGATGCGATTGCCAATGGCTGTGAGAAAAAGACGATTGAGGGAGATACCGGGGGTAAGTTTATAAAGGTAAAGGGAGAAGTGAAGTGAGTCGGCAGCGTAACGGTTCCCTAGGAGACTGATGCAGAGCAGTCATATCCCTTGGAAGTTGAAGAGGCATGAATGAACGGGTCGGAAGTCGAAGGGTCGAAGGCGATTTAAAAAGAGTTGATTTCGGAATTATTATTGCCGAAACCAGAGGGCATGTGTTATCACCATAATCTGGACGAGCCGAAAGTGGGCCATGGAGCAAGATGGGCTTGGAAGATAACTATAATAGGCTTGTGAATTGGACCTTGTACGGATGGTTGGGGCCAGAAAGGCTGTGTAAATATAGATATAGGCAGTTAAGAGTCGTGTCGTGTTTGGTTAGGGTTGGTTAAGAAAGACAAGTCTACGGACTATAAATATCTACCATGAATAAACAGGAGACAGGATCATTCATCAACAACTCTCGGCGCATCGCCTCCCCTGTTCTAGGGTTTTCTCGGGTATGTGCCATGCGGCCCCAATCACGTTCTGCGTGATCGGGGCAGCATCACCCTTACCCGTTCGTTTTATGTGTTACTCGTTCTAAAGCCTTGTAGATGGCGAGTAGCGCTGGTTATCTTAACACGCATAGAGTAACATTATTTTCTTCGTATTCCGATTATGCTTTGTCTGTTGCTCATGAGTGTTTGGTGGTCATCGCGTCCGATCCTGGACGCGATGGTCACGTCTTGCTTTATCCTTATCAGTAGATCCAATCTGTTATGACTAGTTTCTATTTATTAGAGATTTAGCTCAATATGTGCATGATTAGGCCTTGCAAACGAGTTGAAGGTTCCGGCAGTATGATTAGTATCAAATCGTGGCTCGAAAAGAGATTGCTTCAGGAATCGGCTTTTCGGCTGGTTTTTGGATCTCTGTTTAGGTTGATTGTTCCGATACTTTTGGGTATTTGTTAGGCTCAATCACGCGTAGGATTTTCCGATCGTGTAGTGAGGGCTTAGTTGCCGTGGGTTGGATTAGATTGGTATTTATGAAGCAAGACTTATTTTGTTGTCAAATATATATATATATATTGCCTATTCCAAAGATCCGATCCGGTATTGATGCAATCGGCTCTTCATAGCCTATACTGGGGAGGAATGATGAGCCGATCACGGCTCGGACTAACCTTTACACGTGTCTGTGCATACAGGAATTTAATACATCACACCTCCCTAATCAGGTACAGGATCAGGTGGCACGCCTAGCGACTCTAGGCTAGGGTGTGCGCTGGATTATTGGGCCGTTGACCGAGGGACCGGGGCCCACCAGCAGTCCCGGAAGCCTCCCGGCTCCTCGTGTTGCCTGTCACTGCTCGCCGGCGGGTTTTGACCGACAACAAGACCTCAAAGAACAAGGAAGCCCGCTGTTTCTGATGACTATGAAGTCTATAATAGCGAAGAAATTCAAATGGAGGATGATCCCACTTCATTTGAAGAAGCCATGAGAAGTGAATACTCGTCTAAATGGCTTGATGCCATGAAAGATGAAATAAAATCGATGAGTACCAACGAAGTGTGGGACTTAGAGGAAATTCCTAAAGGAGCCAAAACAGTAGGCTACAAATGGGTCTACAAAACCAAATATGACTCCCAAGGGAATATAGATAAATTTAAAGCACGACTCGTGGCAAAAGGATACACACAAAGAGAAGGAATTGATTACAATGAGACTTTCTCTCCAGTCTCATGTAAAGATTCTTTCAGAATTATAATGGCCCTTGTGGCACATCATGACCTAGAATTACATCAGATGGATATGAAGACAGCATTCCTGAATGGGGACCTAGATGAAACCGTCTACATGGTACAGCTGAAAGGTTTTGTCGTGGAAGGTAAAGAAAAATTGGGATGCCTTCTGAAGAAATCGATTTATGGGCTAAAGCAAGCTTCAAGACAGTGGTACTTGAAGTTTGATAAAACAATAAAAGAATTCGGGTTCAAAGAAAATGTTGAGGACAATTGCGTTTACGCAAAGTTCAAGAATGGAAAGTATAACTTTCTAATCCTATATGTGGATGATATCCTACTGGCAAGTAGTGACGTCACTCTGCTACTAGAAACGAAAAAGTTTTTATCCTCACATTTCAAGATGAAAGATCTTGGTGAAGCAAGATTCATTCTAGGAATCGAGACTCATCGAGACAGAATGAAAGGGGTATTAGGACTGTCTCAAAAGACATATATAGAAAAGGTCCTAAAGAAATTTAATATGCATAAATGCAGTGCCTCACCTGCACCTATAGTTAAGGGTGACAGATATGGGGAATTTCAATGTCCCAAGAATCAATATGAAATTGATCAAATGAAAATGGTATCATATGCTTCAGCTGTGCGAAGCTTACAGTATGCACAAGTGTGCACACGCCCTGATATAGCTTACGTTACCGGGTTGCTTGGTAGATTCCAGAGTAATCCAGGACTAGAACACTGGAAGTTAGTGAAGAAAGTTCTGCGCTATTTGCAAGGAACCAAAGGCCTCATGTTAACATACAGAAAAATAGAATCTCTGCGTATCTAGGATACTCAGACTCCGATTATGCAGGAGATGACAGAAAATCCACGTCGGGATATGTGTTCACCCTTGCCGGGGGAGCAACATCGTGGAAAAGTTGGAAACAAACCGTCACTACATCGTGTGGCAGAACCAACCTGAATTACACAAGCTCAAGTACGCGAGTCCACTCCTGCGGGCTTCCACGTGCTTCAAACGGTATAATCCCTTGGCCTGTCAAGTAACGTCCCGATAAACCACCGATTGCAGGATCAAACAAGGTACCTCGCACGAAGGCGAGTCCAGAGATACAAATATCATCACATTTTTACAACACAGACAGATACAATACATGAGTATTTTAAAAGTAACATTAGTTACCAACTGATGAAAATTATTACAAAATTGGTTAAAGTTCCAAGTCTTGCAGCGGAGTTTTAAGGCACGGTAATTGTACACGTCGTTAGTTCAGATATCACGCTAGTCCTGGCATGATATCACTCGGAGGGGCCTGCGTTGGCCGGGGACGGGTCCCACTCTACGGACCAACCATCAGGCAGAGGGTAGGGCCACGATACAAGCAGAACTGAGTCATCAGGAAGATTACCTGAACAAAAGTTACAAGGCAAGACTGAGTAATCTAATACTCAGCAAGACTTACCCGCTCATGGTATACATAGCCATGTAACTAGACTTATGAAGGCTTTTCAGATTTTGGGTAGGGTTTTCAGCTGAAAAGCAACAAAGAGTAGGTCCTTAATTTCAACTTTTAGCTTTCAAATTCTATGTGATTATCCATTCTAGATAAGTACCTATAGCTATTCAAGCATGGTAGAATCTTTGGTCAAACATCATCTTTGATAACCATATAATTGCTCTTGTTACTCTATATGGTAAAGGGATCAAGCAGTCTCAATCTCCGTGAGAAACGGACGATTCCTGAATCGAATTTCAGCCTTGCAAGGGTAAACCTAACTCACACGCTTGGAACATTCAACAATTGTTCCGAAGCAACAGTTTGCCTTTCATTCCGACTCGTGGATCAGATCCACCACAAGCGACTGCAGGACCATACGCACATCCAATGTGCAGGACGTACACCTGTAGAGCGACTACACGGCCGTACTCCTGGTTGCCCTGCAACATGTATTTCTACACGTCGAATCGAGTAACAGGAAGAACCAAAATACGAGTGGTGGGAGGTATGTCCACTCCTCGGGCCGATTGGTTACTAGGCTTACCGCTTACCATATTTCGCGATATGTGGCTAGTACTTTCCAACGCTTAACCACTGCTACCACACACTGCGACCTTATCAAATTTAACAACACAGACGGGGTATTATCTCAACCATGATACCTCACATAAATCCCGTCCGTCATCCTTATAGTGATTACAGGAATGTAAACATTACAACTCCTATATCGCGCGAGTGACACGAAATCACCCGACTTCTACCGGTCCTATTAGCAGAGCAGCTATTCGGACTCAAGTGCTAGTATCCAATACATTGGTTCCTAAGAAAATGTGACTAGGGTAGCTTATACAATTCCTAAGAACGTAATGCAAAGATATATATATATATATGTTGCAGTGTAAATAAAGTAGGGGTTATGTCCGGGGCTTGCCTTCTTGCGTAGGGTTGGGGGTAGTAGTGTCAAAGTTTTCCGAACTTTGGTTCGGAGTTTCAGTTAGACCTTCGACGGCGTTCCCGGGGTCTTCAAAAACTTCTACGGCTTGATCCGAAATCAGTTCGTAGTCACCGTCGGCGAGAGTAGTCGAGTCTACGTGTTATGCAGAGATGTAAATTAAGGGATGCATACTCTTTTATTTTATTTCACAATAAAGTTACAACTCAAGAAGACATACTTTATTATTGAACACATCTTTTATCTTCCTACTGGGCAGTCATTTATCGAGTACTCATCATTTCATGTAGTTACATGAAGTAACAGGGTTGATTACCCTAAACCTTGAACTAATGGCATTAGGTACCAGGTTGGGTTAGCTTTAAGCATTTAAACTAATTATAACTATTAACTTTATTTATTTGCTTAACTAATTATTGATACTAACTCTAGGTTATTACTTAACTATTGACTTACTTAATCTAGATAAAGTATAATCTTTATCATAACATGTTTTATTTGTTTTGGTGATTTTACACCTAATCCTAGGGTGAGGATTTATTGACAAATTATATCACTCAAGAACAGTATCTCAAAAATATTTTCATGATTTTTGAACATTTAAAACCACAAATATTAAATATACAAGGTTAACCATGCATTATTCATAATTAAATCCTACATTAAGAAAATATTATATAAATAGTAGGTTAATTATTTTTCCTAAGTACTACATAATAACACAAGATTAATGCAATTGGTTTCATATTTTTATCATTTTTCTATCAATTACTATGCATTTCCTAAGCCTACAACTAACTAAACTTAGCATTTAAATTAGAGCACAAAATATACAGAAACTGAAATTCATCCCTTAAAGAAAGTTGTAGATCTTAAAAAGAGGATTCCAACAAATTTTAGTTGGCATTTTTATGATTTTTCCTTGATTTGATATGGATTTTCAAAGTGGACAGCATAAATTACATCAGGAGGTCCTTAGAGCACTATTCCTATGAGTCACAGGCCTTGCAGAAACCCCCCGGACTTTTGTATCTTCTAACCCGAGTTCCTTGGCCTTGGTCAGAGAGGGGAACCCGGGTTTTCCCGATCTGTTCTGGCGACGGCGATCGCCGGCGGCAAGGGTGGAAGGGTGGAGAAGCACGACCACGTCAGTGCGCACCTGCGGGTGACTGGAATCGGGTCAGGGCGAGTTGTGGCGGTGGCTCGACGGAGACAGTGCGGCCGGCGATGGGGAAGAACGGCGGGAAGGGTGCTCCGGTGGTCGGGAGGGGCGGGAAAGTAGTCGAGGAACTTCAGGGCGAGGTGGGGATGCTTGGGGTGGACCAATTGAGGTCGAGGAGGGCCGGAGCAAGGTGTTCCACGGTGAACAGAAAGCGGCGGCGGTGGAAATCACCGGGAGCTCGTCGGGAAGTCGATGTAGTGCTCTAGGGGACCAATTAATGGGTCGGGGAGCTTCGTGGGGTTGATGTAG
The DNA here is from genome assembly GCF_002211085.1 of Panicum hallii. NCBI lineage: Eukaryota > Viridiplantae > Streptophyta > Magnoliopsida > Poales > Poaceae > Panicum > Panicum hallii. The sequence goes on along the minus strand of NC_038046.1, from coordinate 33,576,908 downwards.
TGCTGGCTGAAGGGTTGTGGTGGCTTGGGAAGGCTCGGAGCGAGCTGCCCACGGTGAGCAGGAGGCGGCGGCGGACGGTGATCGTCGGTGAGGGTGCTTCGGTGGGAATTGGAAGACGGCTGGGGGCTAGGGAGCACGAGTGGAGGTCAGGAAAGCTTGCGGAGGAGCTAGTGGGGGCAATGGGTGACCGACGGCTGCTGCCCACGGTGAACAGTACTTCACCGGAGGGAAGGAGTGGGCGGCGGAAGCAATTGGAGCTCGGGGTGCTTGCAGCAGGGGGACTAGCAGTGCAATTGGAGCGAGCACAAGCTACTGGTGTTGCTGAGCAGAAGGGAGAGGGAGATAAGGCAAGCACGCGCGCGATTTACCGCGGCGGCAAGGTGGCCGCCGGCGGGTGCTCGGGGAGACTGTGGCGCGCGCAAGGCAGGACAGCGAGAAGGGGAACAGGGCTGAGCTCGGGGAGAGGACTACGCATGGAAGGAGGAGAAGCAGGAGGTGGACGGCGGCGGCCTGCACGGCGGTAGCCGGGGGAGCTGTACCGGCGGCAGAGCAGAGGAGGCAGAGGAGCAGAGGACAGAGGGGGTTCAGAGGAAGAAGAAGAGAGGGAACAGGCCCAAAGGACTAGTTTGGAATTTTTAGAAAGTTCAAGGGCCTCTCAGTAAACTAAAAATTCTCACTGATATAGAGGTCAAATGAAGGAATGCCCAAAAAGAAAGTTGTAGAGTTTTTCAAGCTCTACAATATTGTTTTAGGGCTCAAGTTCAAAAACTCAAATTTTGTAGCTTTACATGTTAAATTTTGAACAAAGGTGGAATTTGAATTACCTTTGTCCTTACCAAAGGGGATTTGATCAAATTTTTGATACATTTGCAAATGTTCATGGAATGTCATGATGACTTGTACTCTTACATGTTAGCCCTCAAGTAAACATGAAAATTACTTTTACACATCAACTATTTTACATAAAAGACCCTATGGTTTTTGTTTTATTTGCATTTAGGTCCCTGTTCTTACTTAAAGGCTTAATTCCTTAGATTTTAATCTACCTTTTACACTTTCTCTCTCATAGTAATATAAATTTGACACCTAGTATTTAATTTCTCCTAGGTTTTAATGCTATCTTCCATTTCATCCAATTTACACTCAAGGACCTATATTTTATAGAAATTATAAATATACCCCTAGTCTTTTGTACTACCCACATATATCATAGCAAGCATACCTACTTCACACTAGAGTCCAGTGTCTATATTTCTAATTACCTGAATGTTACACATCGTCCATAATGTATGCCGAGTTTGTTACATGTTATGAGGCTACAGGGCAGGTGAACTGGCTAAAAAAGTTTATACCCGGTCTGAAAATGGTTGATGACATATCTAGACCATTACAGTTGTACTGCGATAATGAGCCCGCAGTAATGTATGCACACAACAACAAGATAAGTGGTGCTGCCAAACATATAGATATAAAGTATTATGTTGTGAAAGATAAAGTCCAAGATCAGATTATAAATATCGAGTATATAAGCACAGTAAAAATGCTTGCGGATCCGCTAACGAAAGGCTTACCACCCAGCGTGTTCAAGGAACACGTAGCCGGCATGGGGCTGATGGATAGCCTGTGATCTTCGGACTATAAGAGCCCAAAAAGGTTAAAGAATCCGTCTCTGAATGGAAGCGTGAGTTGTAGCTGCTAAATCTATCGGCAGATGATCGTGACGATGAGGCATGCTCTATACATAAATCTATGATGAAACGCGAAAAAGGAAAAGGAAAAGAAAAGTACAGGGTGAGATCAAGGGGGAGACTGTTGGTTTGATCTCCCGGAGTCCATCGGACCCTAACAGGCCCGATGGGCCTCCTCGCACCCGCGCCCTAATCGGGGGCGCCCCAGCTCATTCTTACCTGGTGGGCCCCCGTCGCGCTGCGCTATATAGACAGGTGGGGGCCAGCGGCACGAGATACGAGAATCGCCGCCGCCGCCACCCCACCGACACTGTAACCCTAGCCGATCTAGATCGAGCGCAGCAGCGGCGGGAAGCTCCACTGCCAGCCACCGTCCGCGCCTTCGCCTCGACCCCGAGCCCGTGGACGCGACCCGGACTTCGACCACCGCGAGCACCTGCACCGCACCCTCGGCCACCGCGAGCACTAGCGCCGTCCGACCATGGCGGGCACATCTGCATCGCGCGCGACGCAAGGGCACGAAGGTATAACCCCGTGCCCCCCTCCCCTGTCTCTCTCTCTCTGTTGATCGGATTGTTTAAGAATCACACAAGCTCTTCCAATCTAATGATGCGGTCGCCGATCCCTAGGTATAATAGAACAAACTGGAATGAACCTAAATAGTGATCATACCTGATCTGCCATGACCGCCTCACAAGCAATTTTCTTCCTCTCTAGAACTCCACAGTCATCAACAGTATTACTTCGTCTTCTCCGTCAAGATGCTAAGGTTTTGCAATTTCCTGTTCGTACACGTCATCCCATTCGATCATGCTGCATATATACAAACGAATTAGAATACAGCTAACGACGACACACGCCCTCTGTGACTTACGTGTCCTTGCACCACCTTATTTTTTACCCAACGGTGACACGATGGCCGTCTTCTTTTTCACTCAGCTACACGTGGTCTCCCACCTCACGGTAGTATCGGACAAATATCTTCGCACATATTGACCAGAACATTAAAAAAAATAACAGGCAAGTCCAGAGTTTCATAATAAAAAAAATTCAAATACCATCAAAAATAGTATCAAGAAAAATAAATTTCGTGCAGTTCAATAAAATCCCGCCGGATTATATGAAGTCGTCATAGGCCTTTCGCAAATCTTAATGGGCCGCAATTGCCAATTCATAGACACTTCTAAAGTACTTCAAACGGCCCACTTCAGGCTTTTATTATTTATGAAGATAACGCTTCCACGAAAAGTACTCTCAGCAAAATGTAAACTCCATAAGCATTTCGAGAGAAATTATGATCCTAAAAAATGCTTCGTTTACTAAACTCAATTTTTTCCATCTTTTTATGCATATCCACAGCATACTTTGCTGTACGTAGTTAAATTCCTTTGTCAGCTAGCAGAAAAATAAATACATTAATCAAATTTCCCACGTACTCCAACGTAAGAATACTAATTTGTAAAAGTGCGCACATAAAAATTGATCTCACAGCTATCGTCTCCATAATTTAAAATACAAAGCACGTGACCAAATCGCACTTAACTACCAACCATTGAAATTTGAAGTCGGATTACCGAAAATAATTTAATTTTCCTTCTGTACCAAACTGAACAGACTCATAATCTCTACCTTCAAAAATATTGGAACAATTTTGCGCGTCTTATTCCCTTCGTTTAGTACTTTTCAATTCTTTTTCGTTAGTTAGTAATCCTTATTAGTACCTACACACGCATTACTGCAATAAACAAGTCTTAGACCCTTATTGCTTCCATTCATAACAAAATTAGGAAACTTAATACATTAACCTAACAACTCCTTGAAATTTGTAGTTCGTCACATTCTCTCCAGGTTCTTGACGCCTTATAATATATTATTAACTGCAGCCTGAAGCAAAATAAAAAATACGGGCACACGCAGAAAACACAGAGAACAAATGTAAATTAAATATTCCGTTATTATTACACACTTATTTATTACATCCTGCAATAAAATCAGTAATTGCGAATGTATGCATCGGACGCGAAGAATAAATACAAACTACGTAATTCACTTATTAGCATTCAACCAAATACTTCAAAACAAGATAAAATCTACAACTCTCTTACAAACACAATGATAGGGAAAATGCACACTTCGCTAAATTCATCCTTCACATAATAATACAAAGAATAAAATTTAATTTATTCAAAATCGAACACTAGCAATCTCAGCATTTGTTTTTGCCACATTAAACTTAGCTTCACCATCTTTGTAACATTCTTCTAATAATAATTTAGCTTCTTGAAGCCATCTCCCATATTGGTCTCCATTGCTGCACTTTTGGAAGACAATATTATTGCAACGCTGAATTGTACAAATTACTTCTTTAGTTCGCTGAATAGATTCCATAGCAATGCTACATATCCCTGAAACTGTAGATAATTTGGCCTCCAGCTCTTTAATATGGCAATATATCATATTGTAGAAATTGTAATGTATATCTTTAATTACCAGATGATGATGGGCCTCCAAAATGACTAATGAATCATAAATAGTACTGTACTCACAATCCATGCGGGTAACACCCATTCTGAGACCTCTAAGCACCACATCGTCAGAGCTCACTTTCTTAATATCAATAGTGCCTGTGTGCCAATTAAATTGAGGTGCAGAATTTATTATAACAACAGGTTTTTTATACCCCAATGCTTATGTGACTTGTTCCAAGATAACTCTTAAGCCATGTTTAACTTCAACAAATCTCGTGTGCATAGTAAATTAAAAAAATTTATATCAATATAGATTCCTTAAAGGCAAAACCAAATAGCGAAGCCAAGAAACTACACTCTGTCACCACACGTGATTTCAAATCACACAACTGCTTCCCACTAATTTCGCTTGCTCTTCGTATTTCGTCTGAAGAGGACATCAATAGACCTGCAATAGCTTAATTAGGGTCTGCTACCTCTGACTCATGAACTGAATCAACTAGCATTTTGCATATTACTCCAAGTTGCTTCAAAGCTGAGACATACTGGTTCTCAATGTGGTCATACATTCTTTTACTTTCCTCCAACTTGTCCACGACATCTGCGTATCGTATTCCACAGACACTGCCACGTATGTAATTGTAATCCACTACTGCATAACCACATAGTTGATAAAGTTTCAGAAACCCTTTTCGAACAGCACTGCCTTCTTCTTCGGAACTATCAGACAACGAATTACCAGATACAACAACTCTTACTATTTGATTGTCTTCCTCGAAATTGGGAACATCAAAAGAAATCATGAACTCAAATTTGTCAGAATAAGTTGAAACATTTAACTATGTTATCTTTGAGCCTCCCAAACCTCTAATAGCTTCATCAAGTATAAGGCGAGGAGGAACAATAATTATATTACTCAAATTACTACCAGCATCCTACAAGAAATAAAACATTTAGTACACTCCCTTGGCCAAAAATATCTACTTGGAAGAACCAACAAAACATTGTCAAAAAATTTAAAACAATAGAAATACCTACCACAACATAGGAAGATGCCATAATACACAGAAGAGGCACGCCTTCACAGCAAACGAGCAAGCCAACTCGAAAATTTCAGACCTAAGTGTGTGTTCGTTTCCTAGAGTCTAAAGTTTAGAGGTATCACATTAAAGAGAATCTTGTCATTTAGAAGTATTAAATAAAGTCTAATTATAAAACTAATTGTAGAACCCTAGGGCTAATTCGCGAGACGAATCTAATGAGGTATATTAGCCCATGATTAGCGGATGATTACTGTAGCATCACTGTGGCAAATTATGGATTAATTAGGCTCATTAAATTTGTCTCACGAATTAGCACCCATCTATGCAAAAAGTTTTATAAACAGATTTTATTTAATACTTCTAAATAGTAAGATTCTTTTTAACGTGGCGGGTCTAAATTTTAGAGGGAAAAAACAACACGCCTAAGAACCGCAGGTAGCAATGGAAAGGATAAGAAGATGCAGAACGGAGCTGGAATAAGTTAAGCCCACAAACCGACATTGCCTTCTTATCTTATTTTTCTTTCGTTGCCACCTTTCATGCATGCCCTCCTACAACTGACACGTAGTGTCGCAGCTTTCCACGGCACCAACTACATATCTGTTAGTTCCATGCAACTGATTGACCTGCAGTGCACACCAATTCGAAAAATAAAAATATTATTACGACACCTAATCAGCATCATTAATGCCATACATTCGAAACACGTGCCGCTGTCCTAGAAACCGCTCCCTATCCCACCGCCACAACAAGATTACGTGTACTACCACGTCCTCACCCAATTGTAGCGACCACGGAAAAAAATCTTACTAACAATATCCGCAGCCACAGCTAAATTTAAAACACCTATTTGTTTCAGTATCCCGTTACTATTATCTACGTGCTTATTTTGTAAATTATTGAAACTATACGACCCTTTCGACTTATATCAAACAACAGCAATGTAATCAGAGCCACTCTAAATCTACAAATTCAAGAAAGAATGGATAACTTTGGATCCAAATAAAGCAACATTTCTCGCAATAACTTTAAGATGACAAAGAATTTATATCGTAGTGGGAAAAATGGAAAATTGAATATGTTAATAAAACTCGATGGTACGAAAGTACGTTAAATAGAGAATTTCAGTGTCGATATTTTGAATATTTAACCGTTAAGAAGAAATTTAACATTAATGGTCGTCTGGTAAACCAGCTGCAATTCGTGTGGCCGTACAGACGGTGCGTTCTACCGGCTCTATATTTACTGCTACCACTCAAGGTTATATTTATTCACACGCTACTTCATCTTCCTGGCGTCGTCTCGGCTTCCTCGAGGAATCACTCAAAAATCTTAGATTGGGATTGCTTCGTCCATTTCTTCGTCAACAATGGCGAACTTCTCCATGGATCCGCGCCCGAATGCCCCTCCCGGTTTTGAGGTCCTGCATCACCAGGGACCTTCTCGGTTGTATTCGTACATCGCGGAGAGGTTGGAGGTCTGCAACGATGACCTCACCATCGCGTTCTTCACTCCAGCGATCTCGAAGCGAGACTTCGAGCCGATGTCAGTTGCTCTTAACGAGTTCTTCTATCAATAAATGGGTGTGCGTCTAGCTGAGGTACAACCTTCCCCATTGGCGACGCTTTTGTCCGATTTGGCACTCCGGTAGAAAGAGAACGTTTTTTGGATAGGATTATAGAGTTTGGGCCGGAGTATCAGTTATGGTTCAGTAAACATGACGAAGGTATTAACGTCCGTGAGCATGATTTGGATAGAGAGGTCTTGATAATGTTGATGTTTTTCCCAAATGATGCACGTAACAATATTTGTATTTCTAAGGCTATTTCTAGATTTGGCCTTCTTCGTTACTGGTTGGATACAAAAAATAACACCCGTATACTAACTAAGGTTCATTTGAATGATGAAGCTAAAATTCCACACGATGTAGTAGTTTCTGCTGGTTTGCCACCAAGATCTCGTAGCTGGACCTGCTCTGTTTATGTCTTGAAGCGAAAAGGAATACCAGTTCAGGGTGATGAGGATTTTTTCCCTCCTGATGGTTGGCTGCATTTGTTACCTGTTGATGCTCCTAGATGGATGGGTTCGAATCCACCAGGTGGAAATGTTGCAGCTGCCAGATTAAGTTCATGTGGCAATTCAAGTATGGGTAGTCAACGAGGCGATAACAGCACACGCAGCATACGATTGTGGTAATTCGCAACATATTTCTACTGAGCCACATCGGACTTCACAAGCACAAGGCAATCAGAGTTGGAAAACCAAGAAATCTTCAAGAGTTTTTATTACTCTGGTGCCTCAGGTAAATAGTTTTTTTTGATCATATGGAAATACAATACTAATGGTACTCTTTTTTTTTAATTGTTACCTGTTTATATGTGTTAGAGTACATCTGGTGTGAAGCCTAAGGATGTTCCTGCTACTGCACCATGCCTCAATTCATATTCAAGTAGTGATGATGATGTTGTGGAAATTCAGGGTCCCATCACTTGTACATCAAGCAAACGTCGTAGCCACAAGCTCAAAGAGCAGCTTCAAGAACAATTTCTGCATCCAAGTAAAAGGGTGAAAATGAATTCAACTGGAGTACTCACTCCTAGCACTGTATTTGAAGGTTGTAACGATGATCAGTGAATGTAATATAGGTTAGCTGTCTTTAGTTGCTGCTTTCGAAAGGGTTTTAATAGTGAGACTGTGTCTACTCTATGAGCTTTTAGTGGGCAGTAGGAGCCGATGACATGCGAAACTTTTGGAAGTTAATGGTGTAAATCTTGATGTTGAAACAGGTTTCCATATTAAAGGTAAATGCGACGAGTTCGCAGTGTCCATTGGTTTTAGCATGTACTTATCTCCCCTTTTTTGGAATCCGAATGTTCTGTATAATTTCGTCTGTTTCTTAGATCTTTTTCAAACCATTGAATATCTTGTACTCAAAATTAATTTGATTCTGCTGCTGCTATACTAGCAAAATTCAGAGTTCCAGTGCCTTATCTTCAATCGAACTTCAATATCCTTTTAATTCAAAATTTACTACTCAACTTCGAAATCCACCAAAATACGTGCATTAATGGCGCGCCCCAGACACTAAGTATATCTTTAAAGCCCAGCAGCCCAATTAGCAGGAAGATGGCCTAGTATATTGCACACCAGCACGCGTGCGGATGTATGTTGCATTCTTGCATCTACCATGTTGAATTTGGTAAGGTCTGTTTTTTTTTAATTAGGTAAGTATATGCATTTTAGTTTACTGTTAAAATTTCTCAAAGTAATTAATATGTTTTATGAAACTCTGCTACTATTCCATGTTCAGCCAATAATTCAATAGACTTTATTCAAAGCAAGTTTTCAAGCTTTTTATGACATTTTGAAATGAGGGATTTAAGATTTTGTATGACAACGGTGACACCCTCGTATACATTCAACAACAATATATTAAAGCTAATTCAACATTTTTTATAAGCAAATTCAACATTTTACTTGTAAACGTTGAATTAGTATGTTAAAAATGTTGAACTAGTTCATTTAAAATGTTGATTTTAGAAAAATATAAAATTATATCCATGTCGGATCTTATTATGTAGGATTAATTCTCGACAACATAGTGGTGAAAACGGATTTAGAAAAGGATTCACGGTTTGAGAGGAAAAAATATTTCAAACTCCCTCCCGCAGCAGTGCATGGCGCCTTTTATACCGATACTCTCCACCAGCCAGTTACAAACCACCACGTGTCCGTGCGATATGTAGTTAAAAATCTTCCGGATGATAAATAGGATTAGCGATTCGAAGCCCGCCGCCCACCAGTGTAGCGCCCTCGTTCCTTCACCACGCCAACCTCCTCGCCCGACGGGGCCGGCCGCATAAAGCGAGCTGTCGTGGGGACGATAGAAGCGTGACAGCAAGGCAACATTCAGCCCACAAAGTATCTAAATATCTCTACGGCGGCTCCGCTGCATGCAATTGTACTGAAAACCTATGACCAACACTGTCATTGAGCCATGCTACTAGGCACTATCGAACTAAATTCTCACACACATAATCCATATCATCATTTGAAAAGGGTACATAACTCAATGGAAGCATTGAAGCAATCTTTAAACAACTCCTTCACAATATTTCTATTGAGCTAGCTATGCACGCTTACAACATAGATATAAGAAATATCCTAATCATTTTCAATAAATTTTGGATCTCAGATAGGTAATGGTATCAGAAGTGTCACAACATAAGAAACCTAGCAGAATTGAACATTTAGATCAAACATCAAGATAATATAACCATACAACCAGAACATGTAAAGAGAGATAGATATACATGCACGAAAAAGCAAGCAAATAACAAATCATTAGAATACTACATCATCCCAATCCGCACCTTACATCGGGGGCCAAATATAAATCAAACCACAAGACAACAACATTGTGACACTCAGGTAAATAGTGTGGTCACACCTTAGAGTTTTAGTGTGTTGTTATGTACAAAGAGTAGAAAAAGTATGCCTCACAATTGTAATGCCTTGAGCAAGTGTTTGTCTGCATAATTACCTTTTAGTGGAGGTCCTTTTATGCAAAATAGGTGGATATAGAGGGAAAAGTTTAAAAGCATAAGGGTTGTTTTGCAAAAGATGGTATATGTGGTTAAATTGCAAAAATATGTGAAATTACCCTTGGGTATATATGTAAAAGTAATTTTACCCATGGGATTTACATAAAATGTGAAAATTTTACTAAGTCTAAAATATCTTCAAAACGGTTGCTCAACTGTAGAAGAACCTTAAAGAGAAGTTATAGAGTTTGAAAAACTATGCACTTTTGCTTTTTGGACCATCTTCATTTGAGCACTGGTTTAAAGGTTGCAAGTTCTTTTCAGTAAGGTCCCTATTTTTCTCTGATATTGCAAATCAGTCCCTAGCTTAGTTCACACCCCCTTCTTCTTCCTGGCGCCCCTGCTCTCTCTGCTCTGCTTCTGGCGCTCTGCCGCTGGCACAGTGAGCCGCTCCCGGTCGCCGTCGCCCACCCCCTGTTCCTCCCCTCGTCCACGCGTCGCCTCAATGCCATTCCACCGCTCTAGCCCTCCCCTGTTGGCGCCCTGCCCGCGCGCCACGGCGCCTGCGCACTGTCAGCGCCGCCCGCCGGCGCCTCTGTTACCGCCGCCACATTTTCCCCCGTTCATCCCCCCCTCCCCCGTAGCGGCTCAGGTTCGAAGCTCAGCCCGCCCTGGCCCCCCCCCGCCTCACTCCATTTGCCTATAAAAGCTACCCGGGACCTCCTCGCGCGCGCACAGGCTTTGCCGCCCTCCATTAGCGCCGCCGTGACCTCGGTTCATCGTGGAGTTTCCCCCTCCGCCCTCTTCCTCCCCAAATTGACAGCATCCCTACCTTCCCCGTCCCCCACTGCAGCCTCCCAGCCCGACCCTTTCCTCCTCCGCACGCCGGAGCCCCATCACCGCCGTGCGCCTCCGGCCGCCGGCTCGGCCTCCCGCGGGCAACCCTCCTCCGGCCGTCTCGAGCCCGCCCAAGACCACCGGTGGGTAGCCTGAGGTCTCCTCATGCTCCTCCTTCCCTTTCCCCTCACCACCGGCGACCCCACGGCCGGAATTTGGCCGGACCCGAGCCCCCACCGCCGGCCATGTCTGTTGGATCCAATTGCTCTGTGTGTTTTCTTTCCAGGGGGTTGTCCGTAAAACTCAGGGACTAGTTTGTAAAGGAATGACTGTTATTTCATGTGGGTGTGTTTCCTGTATTGCAAAATTCGTAGTAATTCACAGAAAAATCCAAAAATGGCAAAACTAGTTTTGTTAGAAACTAGATTTCAAACTCTATAACTTTTGTTAATAAAGTTTAGTTTGAAACAAAATACTTTTACCTCTATTTTAAACCTAAGATTAAGGGGTAGTTTATGATTAACTCTAATATTTCATGCTTTGTTACTTATGAATTTGGCATAAATGTTCTATAAGCCCTAGGTAACTTTGTGCAAGTTTCAAACTCAAATTTGATTTAAACTTAACCTCTTTTAATTGAACTTTCAAATTTGAAATATTAGCTAAACCTATTGTATAACCTTTTCTAATTGAAATCTATTGTCATTCTCTAATGTGATATTATTTAATGCTTAATCAAATTTCTAAAACCTATGATCTTTTATTTAAAGTTTTGAATTTAAATTTTAGTTCATTTCAAATTTAATTTAAATGATTTAGTTCTTGTTTGCAACCAAACTCCACAATATCTTTGTGATTCCTTTATAAATGGTGTTTCAAATCTAAACCCTCTTTATTTTATGAATTCTTGTGTATTAATTGAGTGAGTTATAACATTGGAAATGTGAAATCTTAAATTTAAATTTCACCTTATTTAATTAATTGCATCTCATATAGAATCAACGACGCTCGACGACGGGGACTACGAATTGGTCTTAGGACAAGACCAAGGCTTTTCAGAAGACCCAGCGCAAGTCGTCGAGGAACTAACTGAAGCCCCGAACCCAAGTTCGGAAACCTCTGACACTCCTGCCCTCAACCCCACTCAAGAAGGCAAGCCCCGGACATATCCCACTACTTTATTTACACTGCAATCTATATCTATCTATATTATATCTTGCATTAAGTCTAGGAATTGAAGTGAAACCCTAGATGCATGAATCCTAGGAATCCAATGCAATGCTCCCGAGTCCTTATCGGATAGTTGCTCCGCTAATAGGACCGGTAGAAGTCGAATGATTTCCTGTCACTCGCGCGATATAGGAGTTGCATGTTTACATTCCTGCAACCACTATAAGGATGACGGACAGGGTCATGTGTTGTATCATGACCTGGAAGTTTACCCTGTCTGTTTTGATAAAAGCTTTAAGGTCGAAATGTGTGGTAGTGGTGGCTAAGTTTTTGAAAGTACTAGCCACATGCCGCGAAATATGGTAAGCGGTAAGCCTAGTAACCAATCGGCCCGGCAAGTGGACATACCTCCCACCACTCGATTTTATGTTATGTTCACACGCACCGAAGTGTGGGAGTACGTTCTGCAAGGCAGACAGGAATACGGGTTTTGTAGTCGCGCTATAGACGTATGTCATGCACACATTGGGTGTGCGTACGGTCCTACAGTCGCTTGTGGTGGACCTGATCCACGACCCGGAATGAAAGGCAAACGGTTGCTTCGGAACGATCGTTGGATCTTCCAAGCGTGTGTGTTAGGTTTACCTTGCAAGGTTAAATTCGATTCGAATCGTCCGCCTCTCACGAGGATTGAGACTGCTTATCCCTTTTACCACATTGAGTAAAAAGTATAACTGTTGATGAGATAATCTTGGTGAATGATAATATCCATCATGCTTGTTTAGTATAGGTGCTAACCTAGAATGGCTAATCAAGCTAGAATCTGAAAGCTAAAACTTGAAAATAGTTTATACTCTCTGTTGCTTTTCAGCTGAAAATAAACCCAGAGCCTCTACAATGCTTGCATGAGTCTAGTTACGGGCTAAGTATACCCAACCCCGGGTAAGCCTTGCTGAGTATTACAATACTCAGCCTTGCCAATATCTGTTTCAGGTATGACCTTCGAAAATCCCACGGACAACCATGTGTCGCCAATGTCCGTTCCTTTTGGCTGGTCCGTGGAGTGGGACCCGTCCCCGGCCAGCATTGACCCTCCGGAGTGACACCAGGCCCTAGGCTAAGCTTGGTGTTCACCTTCGCGACGTGTGTAGTCGCGTAAAACTTTTTCTTCCGCTGTGAGTTTGGACAAGCTGTTATGCTTGTCAGTTGAACATGGTTTGTATAAGTTTACTTATCTTTGAACTCGGTTTGTAATAATGTATGTATGGCTGTAATTTAAAAGTTGATGAGCTATTCTGTGATGTGAACTCGTCTTCGTGCGAGGTAAACCTGCTTCGATCCTGCTGAACCGTGGTTGCATCGGGCGGAGACCCGACAGACCAAAGGATTGTTCCGTTTGAAGTGCGTTGGGCTGATTGCAGTTGTACGGCGATCAATAGCGCACTTGAGCTGGAATAATTCGAGCGGTTCTGCCACAGCTGGTATCAGAGCTGTAGGTTTACCTTTACATCTGGAAAAGTTCTTAAAAAGAGTTTTCAGGATAAAAGTTTGCCAACAAATGAGTTTACAAAGCACGTTGGATCCGTTAAGGTTGATGATTAGAACGTAAAGCCCTAGGGGTTTATATGGAAAGTATCAGGTGGCTATTAGTATCTATATATGTATAGATAGTTCTGACCTGCAGCACTACTTTCTGTCAAAACTTAAATTCCTGTACAATTCAACCTTACTTTCTGTAACGACATCTACGAACGGAGGTAAGAAGGTAAGGATCCTCAGCCAACTGAGGGAGCTTGGCCTTCCTGTCGGTGATGCGAACCGAACGCTGTTTCTCAAGCAGTGGCCTAGTTGAGATGCTGCCAATATACCAACTTAGGTTGACTATATTGGGAGTATATGGTTCGGCGCAGGGTATGGCGATCGCTGTTCATACCCCCTCATTTTGCGGTACCCCCCGTGAATACGTTGTTTCGATAACGTATGCTAACGTTGTCTGTACGGCGGTAATTGTACAGATGCTGTTTCTATAGTGAACAGTACTGTTTGGGGACGCTTTCATGTCGTGCTGCCATGAAAGGTTCATGAAATATATATATATCTGTGTATTTTTCTGCAGGTACACTGACCACGCTTACGCTAATAGGATGCGTAGGATTTATCGATTAGTATATGTAGTGAGAGACGTATGAATATGCCACCGGAATTAACCACGTAAGTCCGAGGATACTCGGCAATTGTTTTGGTTGTGAGGACGAGTAGTACGTGCATGCATTACCAAACAAACGAATGCAATGTATGCTTAAATCCTGTTAAGGAGGAATAGTGTGTTTCTAGAATGGGTTGATAGGACTTTCGTGATAAGTCCTAGGATGAGTATCTTAAGTATCTTAGGTATCCATCTGATTTCTAGCCTTTGCTGTGATCAGACTTGACTATCTTATTCCCTTTATCTTGTGATTTCTCAAGCAAGGTAAAGAGTCTCCAAAATGGACTTTGAGCACAGAGACCCTGTTATCAGTCCCCATCATTCCTCTTCTGGTAGCCAGTCGTCAGTGGGTAACTTAGAAGACTTTTAAGTTGAGTGAGTGCCAGTCTAGTTGTACTTAGTGTAGTAAAAGTGTAAAATAGGTAGTGTGTAGTTTGCCTAGGTCTGGAGCCACTTGTTGTATATGTGGCATATGTAATTAAGTGATGGCATGTAGTAGTCCAGGGGTACTAATGTAAGACATAAGGATCACCAGTGCTTATGTAATAACCCAAATCTTGTGTCTATTATCTTCCTTTATCTTCTTGCATCCGAATAAGTGGGTTAAATGGAGCATAAGAATTGCATTCTTGTTTGGAAATTGTATATCATCTGAAATTTGGAGTAGAGATATTATTGTTAATGGATATCTCCTTTATTTCAGATGGTTGGAGCTACTCGTGGGACCCCGGAAGGATTCCGGGCAGGTCAGCTTGGTAGTTCTCAGCAACCACCACCGCCACCTCCAAACCTGGCCGAGGTTATGGCCCGGCAAATTGAGCTTCTTAATCAACTTGTGCAAGCTCAAATGGGCCACTATCAGCAGCAACCTCGAGGCCGAGGTGAACCCCTGTCGGCCAGTTACCAGGATTTCCTCAGCACTCAACCACCATTATTCCATAAGGCCGATGAGCCTTTAGATGCAGACGCCTGGCTGCGAACCATCGAGTCCAAGTTCGCCTTATTACCAGCTCCATGTTCAGATGAGAATAAGGTGCTCTTTGCAGCTCAGCAGCTCCGAAGCACTGCTCGTCTTTGGTGGGATCAGTTTCATACTATGCAACCTGCCGAACATGTCGTCACCTAGGACGAGTTTCGAACTGCGTTTCGAGCGCATCACATACCAGCGGGACTCATTGAGCGGAAGCTCAATGAATTTTTGAGTCTGACCCAGGGTACCCGCACGGTTACACAGTATGCACAGGTTTTTAATCACCTGTGCCAGTATGCAGGGTCTCATGCGGACACTGATGCCCGCAAATGTGATCGCTTTCGCTGAGGCCTAAACACCAAGCTTAAAGAATGGCTGAATTTAGTGAAGGCCGACAATTTCAATGAGTTGGTCAATATGGCCATTACTCAAGAGGATTGCATTGCCGCCCACAGAGCGGAAAAGAAACGGAAAGCACCCACAGGGCCTATAACTTCACAATCGCCAAGGTATCGGTTGGTTCCGAGCAACGCTCCTCGAGCCCCGCCTCGAAATAATATGCCTGGTAGATGGGTAGCTAGACCACCGCAACAGGCACAATTTAACCGACCATCAACACCTCAACCTCAGCAGCAGCAGCAACAAGGCCCACGGCCAAGCTTTCCACCAGCTAGTCAAGGAAACAGCAACTATCGCTGTTTCAATTGTGGAAGCCCGTCCCACTTCATCAAGGATTGCCCTCAACCTAGGAAATCTTTCCAAGGGCAAACATCTAATCCAACCAACAAGGGCAAGGGCAAGAAACAAGTGGTCCAGGTCCGCCAAGGAAGGGTGAACCTCACCACACTCTCCGAACTCCCTGAAGGGGCACCGATAATGACGGGTACATTTTCTATCAACCATCATCCCGTTATTATTCTTTTCGATACTGGTGCCACCCATAGTTTTATTAGTATGGATTGCGGGACTAAAGTGGGCTTGGATATCTGTTATATAAATGAAGCCTATAGGATCGTAACTCCTGGTGGTAAGATTTTGTCCAATCAAATCTGTAGAATGGTACCAATTCAACTGGGTAGTCATCTAATCAAAACAGATCTGTTAGTATTAGACCTAAAGGGGATGGATGTCCTTTTGGGTATGAACTGGATGATCCAGCATCATGTGTCCTTAGATATCCCTTCTAGAATTGTGGGAATAGATTCACCTGAGTATGAGTCAACCATTCTTTATCTCCCACAACAGCAACACCTTAACCCTTGTACTTATGCTACCACTGGGGTTAAGTTAAAAGATATTCCAGTCGTCTGTGAATATCCAGATATTTTTCCAGATGACTTACCTGGAATGCCCCTAGACAGAGATATCGAGTTCATCATAGAACTCCAACCTGGTACAGCCCCTATCTCTAAGAGACCTTACCGTATGCCTCCTAATGAGTTGGCCGAGTTAAAAACCCATCTCCAGGATCTCTTAGACAAAGGCTTCATTCGTCCGAGTGCATCACCATGGGGTTGTCCAGCTTTATTTGTAAAAAAGAAAGACAATAGCTTGAGGCTATGTGTGGATTATCGTCCTCTCAATGCGGTGACTATCAAAAATAAGTATCCTTTACCCCGTATTGATATTCTGTTCGATCAACTCGCCGGAGCCAAGGTATTCTCCAAGATTGATCTTCGTTCCGGCTATCATCAAATTAAGATTCGGCCCAGCGATATTCCCAAAACAGCTTTCTCTACCAGATATGGTCTCTATGAGTATCTGGTTATGTCGTTTGGTCTCACCAATGCTCCAGCATATTTCATGTACCTCATGAATTCCGTCTTCATGCAAGAACTCGATAAGTTTGTTGTGGTCTTCATTGATGACATCTTGATCTACTCCAAAAACTCAGAAGATCATGCCAAGCATCTCCATGTCATCCTTCAACGATTAAGAGACCACCACCTATACGCCAAATTCTCCAAGTGTGAATTTTGGTTAGATACAGTAAAATTCCTAGGCCATACCATTTCTGGTGATGGAATATCTGTCGATCCCAGTAAAGTACAAGAAGTGATGGATTGGAAACCTCCGACCTCCATCCACCAAATTCGTAGTTTTCTCGGTCTAGCTGGCTATTATCGCCGTTTCATTCCTGACTTTTCCAGAATAGCCAAACCTATGACTGAACTACTAAAGAAAGGTGTGAAATTCTCCTGGGATCAAAAATGCGAAGATGCATTCCATCTTCTCAGAGATCATCTTACGACTGCTCCAGTCTTAGCTCAACCAGATGTCTCAAAACCTTTTGACATCTACTGTGATGCATCGGGAACTGGACTTGGTTGTGTACTTATGCAAGACAACCGAGTAATTGCATATGCATCACGAGCACTTAGGGTTCATGAACAGAATTACCCCACCCATGATCTCGAGCTTGCAGCTGTTATTCATGCCCTAAAGATCTGGAGACACCATCTGATGGGTACGAAATGTCATATTTACACTGATCATAAAAGCCTCAAGTATATCTTTACCCAGGCAGATCTGAATATGAGGCAAATGCGCTGGCTAGAACTTATCAAGGATTATGATTTGGAAGTGCATTATCATCCGGGCAAGGCCAATGTCGTTGCAGATGCCCTTAGTCGCAAAGCGCATTGTTCTTGCCTATCCGTTGAAGCATTCAACGAGACTCTCTGTTGGGAAATGAGAAAGCTCAACCTAGAGATCATTTCCCAAGGTAACTTAAACCATCTCTCGGTTGAAGCCACACTTAGAGATAGTATTGTTCTAGCGCAACAGCGTAATAAAGGGGTCAGAATCATTAAACAGAAGATAACACAAGGAGAAGGGAAGTATAAATGCTTCCGAGTTGATCCTAAAGGAGTTTTATGGTTCAACGAACGTATTGTTGTACCCAAGGATCATAGGCTCCGCAGGCAAATAATGGACGAGGCCCACTTGTCCAAATTCTCTATACACCCTGGCAGTACGAAGATGTATCAGGATCTAAAACAGAACTTTTGGTGGACTCGTATGAGACGAGAGATTGTCAAATATGTGTCGGAATGTGATATCTGCCAAAGAGTCAAAGCCAGTCATTTGAAGACTGCTGGTATCCTTCAACCTCTACCCATTCCCTCATGGAAGTGGGAGGATATCAGTATGGACTTTATTGTTGGTCTGCCCAACACTTCTCGGAAGCATGACTCTATTTGGGTAATCGTTGATCGATTAACCAAGACTGCACATTTCCTTTCCGTGCATACTACGTATATTGCCAAGAAGTATGCCGAGATCTATTTAGATCAAATTGTTCGTCTTCATGGAGTACCTAAAACGATCATTTCTGATCGTGGAGCACAATTTGTTGCTAGGTTCTGGGAGCAGCTCCATGATGCTCTTGGAACTAAATTAATTCGAAGCTCCGCCTATCATCCTCAAACAGATGGGCAAACTGAACGGGTAAACCAGATTCTGGAAGATATGCTCAGAGCTTGTGTACTTCAATTTGATAAAAATTGGGATAAATACTTGTCACTGGCAGAATTCTCTTACAATAATAGCTATCAGACAAGTATTAAGATGGCCCCATTTGAAGCATTATACGGTCGCCGATGCCGAACTCCCTTGAGTTGGTCACAAACCGGCGAGCGTAAAATTTTTGGACCCGATCTAGTTATCGAAGCAGAGGATAAAGTCAAGCTTATCCAAAACAATCTAAAGGCCGCCCAATCTCGACAAAAAAGCTACGCTGATATACGAAGAAGACCATTGCAGTTTCAAGTCGGAGACTTCGTATATCTTCGAGTCTCTCCTACCCGAGGTATTCAAAGATTCGGTGTAAAAGGAAAGCTTGCTCCTCGATACATCGGACCTTTTGAAATTCTTGAAAACTGTGGACCTGTAGCTTATCGTCTTCAGCTCCCTCCACAATTAGCGGCCGTTCATAACATCTTCCATGTATCCCAACTCAGGAAGTGTGTTAAGATCCCTACCGAAATCATCGATTCCCAAACTATCGACATCGAACCAGATTTGACCTATACTGAGCATCCAATTAGAATCCTAGACACTAAGGAGAGAAGTACCAGAAGAGAAACCATCAAAATGTACAAAATTTAGTGGAACCATCACACAGAAGGAGAAGCAACATGGGAAACCGAATCCTATCTTCAGCATAACTTTCCCGACTTCCTCCAAACCAACCTCCAAGCTTGATTCTTCCATTCCTTTCTATTCCGAAATCTCGGGACGAGATTCTTTTTAGCGGGGAAGGCTGTGACACTCAGGTAAATAGTGTGGTCACACCTTAGAGTTTTAGTGTGTTGTTATGTACAAAGAGTAGAAAAAGTATGCCTCACAATTGTAATGCCTTGAGCAAGTGTTTGTCTGCATAATTACTTTTTAGTGGAGGTCCTTTTATGCAAAATAGGTGGATATAGAGGGAAAAGTTTAAAAGCATAAGGGTTGTTTTGCAAAAGATGGTATCTGTGGTTAAATTGCAAAAATATGTGAAATTACCCTTGGGTATATATGTAAAAGTAATTTTACCCATGGGATTTACATAAAATGTGAAAATTTTACTAAGTCTAAAATATCTTCAAAACGGTTGCTCAACTGCAGAAGAACCTTAAAGAGAAGTTGTAGAGTTTGAAAAACTATGCACTTTTGCTTTTTGGACGATCTTCATTTGAGCACTAGTTTAAAGGTTGCAAGTTCTTTTCAGTAAGGTCCCTGTTTTTCTCTGATATTGCAAATCAGTCCCTGGCTCAGTTCACACCCCCTTCTTCTTCCTGGCGCCCCTGCTCTCTCTGCTCTGCTTCTGGCGCTCTGCCGCCGGCACAGTGAGCCGCTCCCGGTCGCCGTCGCCCACCCCCTGTTCCTCCCCTCGTCCACGCGTCGCCTCAATGCCATTCCACCGCTCTAGCCCTACCCTGTTGGCGCCCTGCCCGCGCGCCACGGCGCCTGCGCACTGTCAGCGCCGCCCGCCGGTGCCTCTGTTACCGCCGCCGCATTTTCCCCCGTTCATCCCCCCCCCCCCCCGTAGCGGCTCAGGTTCGAAGCTCAGCCCGCCCTGACCCCCCGCCTCACTCCATTTGCCTATAAAAGCTACCCGGGACCTCCTCGCGCGCGCACAGGCTTTGCCGCCCTCCATTAGCGCCGCCGTGACCTCGGTTCATCGTGGAGTTTCCCCCTCCGCCCTCTTCCTCCCCAAATTGACAGCATCCCTACCTTCCCCGTCCCCCACTGCAGCCTCCCAGCCCGACCCTTTCCTCCTCCGCACGCCGGAGCCCCATCACCGCCGTGCGCCTCCGGCCGCCGGCTCGGCCTCCCGCGGGCAGCCCTCCTCCTGCCGTCTCGAGCCCGCCCAAGACCACCGGCGACCCCACGGCCGGAATTTGGTCGGACCCGAGCCCCCACCGCCGGCCATGTCTGTTGGATCCAATTGCTCTGTGTGTTTTCTTTCTAGGGGGTTGTCCGTAAAACTCAGGGACTAGTTTGTAAAGGAATGACTGTTATTTCATGTGGGTGTGTTTCCTGTATTGCAAAATTCGTAGTAATTCACAGAAAAATCCAAAAATGGCAAAACTAGTTTTGTTAGAAACTAGATTTCAAACTCTATAACTTTTGTTAATAAAGTTTAGTTTGAAACAAAATACTTTTACCTCTATTTTAAACCTAAGATTAAGGGGTAGTTTATGATTAACTCTAATATTTCATGCTTTGTTACTTATGAATTTGGCATAAATGTTCTATAAGCCCTAGGTAACTTTGTGCAAGTTTCAAACTCAAATTTGATTTAAACTTAACCTCTTTTAATTGAACTTTCAAATTTGAAATATTAGCTAAACCTATTGTATAACCTTTTCTAATTGAAATCTATTGTCATTCTCTAATGTGATATTATTTAATGCTTAATCAAATTTCTAAAACCTATGATCTTTTATTTAAAGTTTTGAATTTAAATTTTAGTTCATTTCAAATTTAATTTAAATGATTTAGTTCTTGTTTGCAACCAAACTCCACAATATCTTTGTGATTCCTTTATAAATGGTGTTTCAAATCTAAACCCTCTTTATTTTATGAATTCTTGTGTATTAATTGAGTGAGTTATAACATTGCAAATGTGAAATCTTAAATTTAAATTTCACCTTATTTAATTAATTGCATCTCATATAGAATCAACGACGCTCGACGACGGGGACTACGAATTGGTCTTAGGACAAGACCAAGGCTTTTCAGAAGACCCAGCGCAAGTCGTCGAGGAACTAACTGAAGCCCCGAACCCGAGTTCGGAAACCTCTGACACTCCTGCCCTCAACCCCACTCAAGAAGGCAAGCCCCGGACATATCCCACTACTTTATTTACACTGCAATCTATATCTATCTATATTATATCTTGCATTAAGTCTAGGAATTGAAGTGAAACCCTAGATGCATGAATCCTAGGAATCCAATGCAATGCTCCCGAGTCCTTATCGGATAGTTGCTCCGCTAATAGGACCGGTAGAAGTCGAATGATTTCCTATCACTCGCGCGATATAGGAGTTGCATGTTTACATTCCTGCAACCACTATAAGGATGACGGACAGGGTCATGTGTTGTATCATGATCTGGAAGTTTACCCTGTCTGTTTTGATAAAAGCTTTAAGGTCGAAATGTGTGGTAGTGGTGGCTAAGTTTTTGAAAGTACTAGCCACATGCCGCGAAATATGGTAAGCGGTAAGCCTAGTAACCAATCGGCCCGGCAAGTGGACATACCTCCCACCACTCGATTTTATGTTATGTTCACACGCACCGAAGTGTGGGAGTACGTTCTGCAAGGCAGACAGGAATACGGGTTTTGTAGTCGCGCTATAGACGTATGTCCTGCACACATTGGGTGTGCGTACGGTCCTACAGTCGCTTGTGGTGGACCTGATCCATGACCCAGAATGAAAGGCAAACGGTTGCTTCGGAACGATCGTTGGATCTTCCAAGCGTGTGTGTTAGGTTTACCTTGCAAGGTTAAATTCGATTCGAATCGTCCGCCTCTCACGAGGATTGAGACTGCTTATCCCTTTTACCACATTGAGTAAAAAGTATAACTGTTGATGAGATAATCTTGGTGAATGATAATATCCATCATGCTTGTTTAGTATAGGTGCTAACCTAGAATGGCTAATCAAGCTAGAATCTGAAAGCTAAAACTTGAAAATAGTTTATACTCTCTGTTGCTTTTCAGCTGAAAATAAACCCAGAGCCTCTACAATGCTTGCATGAGTCTAGTTAGGGGCTAAATATACCCAACCCCGGGTAAGCCTTGCTGAGTATTAGAATACTCAGCTTTGCCAATATCTGTTTCAGGTATGACCTTCGAAAATCCCACGGACAACCATGTGTGGCCAACGTCCGTTCCTTTTGGCTGGTCCGTGGAGTGGGACCCGTCCCCGGCCAGCACTGACCCTCCGGAGTGACACCAGGCCCTAGGCTAAGCTTGGTGTTCGCCTTCGCGACGTGTGTAGTCGCGTAAAACTTTTTCTTCCGCTGTGAGTTTGGACAAGCTGTTATGCTTGTCAGTTGAACATGGTTTGTATAAGTTTACTTATCTTTGAACTCGGTTTGTAATAATGTATGTATGGCTATAAGTTAAAAGTTGATGAGCTATTCTGTGATGTGAACTCGCCTTCGTGCGAGGTAAACCTGCTTCGATCCTGCTGAACCGTGGTTGCATCGGGCGGAGACCCGACAGACCAAAGGATTGTTCCGTTTGAAGTGCGTTGGGCTGATTGCAGTTGTACGGCGATCAATAGCGCACTTGAGCCGGAATAATTCGAGCGGTTCTGCCACAAACATGAAATAATAAGTAACAAAAACAACACTAACACGAGACACACAAGATTATAACTGAATAACTGTTGAAGACTATGCGACATAATTTTGAACCCCAACATTCCATGAAAATAAAGGTTGGGGTGACCCACTAGAGCAAATTTTACATAAACAAATAAATTAATTCCATATTTGATTGCAGTAGCCCATCATACAAAAATGGATCCAAAAATAGGTAAAATGCCCACCTGTCCAGCCTTTACTGGATGCGTAAGCCAGACTACAGCAATAACACCATGATCTCATCTTCGACCTACATGCAAAGGATCACACGTATAGTTCATATAAACCAAGAACCATCACTTCGGTGCATGTAACGGTTGGAGGCCTGTACATGGATTGATGGAACCACAAGCAAGACCAACACAACTTCGGTAATCAAACCAACTTTTAGGGTGCATCTCAACCATTAGTACATCTAGAGAATAGAGATAGTGGTTAAGATAGTTGAAATGTGAAGTAGCTAGGCCGCTCGGCCTTCCCCAAGCCAGATGGGCAGCTCTGGAAGAATCCTGCCAGGAATCAACTTCAAAAAGCGATCCAAAATATGGATACATCAGTTGGGGCTATCTTCAGGTCAGTCGATCCCAACTAGACCGGCAGAGCCCTTGGTGGTTACTCGGTGCTATATGTCTATATACACCCTCTCTTTGATTCCCAACCTTAGGCTATCTCCACCGGCATTCGGTAAAATGACCTGTTCGCTATTTTGGGGAACACTGTAGCGTCCTCCATCGCTCCAGCGGTAACCGCTATGCGATGCGGTAAAATGGAGCACCACCTCTCCGTCCCGCACAGAGGATGCGTCCTCCATCCCGGTCGCGGGGCCCGCATCTTCGCCAGCTTCCGCGCGGGCGCGGGAGAGGCGACGGGCGGAGGGCGGAGGGCGCCGGGGCGGAGGGGCGCGGGACGGCAGGCGCGGCGCGGCAGGGGCGAGGCGGAGGAGGGAGGGGCGCGGGGGAGGAGGGGCGGCAGGGGAGGCGCGGAGGAGGAGGGGAGTGGAGCGGCAGGGGACGGCGGGCGCGGAGGGGGGCGGAGGAGGAGGGGCGCGGAGGAGGAGGGGGCGGAGGGGGAGGGGGCGGCGGGCGCGGAGGAGGAGGGGCGCGGAGGGGGAGGGGGCGGCGGGCGCGGAGGGGCGCGGAGGGGGAGGGGGCGGCGGGCGGCGGAGGAGGATGGGCGGGCGGAGGAGGAGGGGGGCGGCGGAGGAGGAGGGGCGGGCGGAGGAGGCGGGGCGGGCGGAGGAGGGGGGGAGGAGGGGCCGAGGAGGGGCGGGCGGAGGCGGAGGAGGGAGGCGGAGGAGAGAGGCGGAAGGGCGGCGGAGGCGGAGGAGGGAGGCGCGGAGGCGGAGGGAGGCGCGGAGGCGGAGGGCGGAGGGCGGAGGGGGAGGGGGCGCCGGGCGCGGAGGGGGGCGGAGGAGGAGGGGCGCGGAGGAGGAGGGGGCGGAGGGGGAGGGGCGGCGGGCGCGGAGGAGGAGGGGCGCGAAGGGGGAGGGGGCGGCGGGCGCGGAGGGGCGCGGAGGGGGAGGGGGCGGCGGGCGCGGAGGGGGAGGGGCGCCGGGCGCGGAGGAGGAGGGGCGGCAGGGGAGGCGCGGAGGAGGAGGGGCGCGGAGGGGAGGGGGCGGCGGGCGGCGGCGGAGGAGGGGGTGGCGGGGCGGAGGAGGAGGGGCGGGGCGGAGGGGCGCGGGAGGCACGGCGGTTGGGGGTTGGGGAAAGAGCAGTTGGAAGATAGGATAGAAAATTGAGATTGTGGGGTATAGAGGATGTTAATAGAGGATGTTGTTGGAGTAAAAATTGGTATAGAGAATGAAGTTGATATGGAGGATGGAAATAGGGGATGGAATTTAGAGGATATCGCTGGAGATAGCCTTAGAGCACTTGTATAGAGAAGAACAAGAGTCATGCTCTACTAGCTTAGGAATTAGGAAGAGTTCAAGGAGCGGCTTATCTCCAACTTTGCGTCCCATAGGAACCAAGTTTCATTTTGTCGATCACTCATTTGTTTAATTATTTTACTTTAAAGTCTTGTTTTACTTGCTATCTTGATATCCTAGTTCCTTATTTATGGTAGATAGCTCGTTCTATTTATCTGTTGTAGTTGACTTTACCAAGGATCCTGGTAGAATTAGTGACAGTACAGTTTAAGTGTGGTGCATAGACTTGACAATCGTTTAGATGTGTTCCTTCTTCACAGAACTGCGGTGGTTAGACGCACTATGCCAGAAATGGGTAATTAGTGACGGCTCTAAAAGCTAATTAGTGATAGTAAATCCTCGCATCACTACATTTTCATCACTGATCTCAAAGACATTAGTGACGCGAGAATCACGATCGCTAATGAGACTAATTAGTGACGCGGATAGCTAAATACGCGTCACTGATGACCCTCATCAGTGACAGGTTTCACCAAAACGTGACGTGTTTTTATCTGATCTCAGTGATGTCTCTCCAATATCCCCGTCTCTGATATTGAAAATGAAAAACAAAAAAGAAAAGAAAAAAGGACACGAAATGTCACGTATACATCACAGTACCTTCCTCTATTTATATGTACAAAAATTGTTACATCACAGAATTGAATCCACCAAGCAAGCAGTCAAGGAAAGAGGTTCAGAATTCGGACTGAGCAAATGTTCGGTTAAACCCAAATACAAAATAAGAAGAGGTCATGGGGGCAACATCTCCTCCTATCATAGGACTCTGGCAGGTGGAAAGCTTGCGAGTTCCATTCTATTCCAGGTCAGATTGCATCGCTGACTCCAATAAGATAGACCTGCAAAGATGCAACTCTTAGACTCCAGTGTAAACCATAATTGAGATGCTCAATAGAAGCACTCCATCTTATGCTGAATCTATTGGATAACAAAAATAAGAAGCAGCCGACATCTATACTGAATGAACCTAAAAGGAAGTAGCCCAAAACAACGTTGCATCCACAAAGAGCAACGGAAAGTGATAGAGCAATCAAGATTTTGAAACATTAAGCAAAAAAAAAGAACTTGCAGCATAGTTAGAAACTCTATCCTCTAGACCCATTGGCAACAGTGAAGTAGCATTTATTATCAATAGTATCTGAATAATATCATATCATGGTGTGGACGGTACAAGTATATGCACTGTAAACATGAAACTTCATAGTTATCAGACTTATTGATATGTCAAACTGTCAACTAGAAGCTTGAGTGCACTTCAAAGTCCTGTGTGTTTGGGTAAGAGAAACACCCATTACCTGCTGATAACAATATTAACATATCTCACCTGAGAAAATGAGATAAAATGAAGGGAAGAAAAAAAAAAGAAGATATTGATGTGAAAATTCTTCAATTTTACAATATAGTGATACCCAACACATATCTTATGCGAGTTGCATGGTTGTTGTACAGGACAAGGTCATTAAGATGAAGTTTTCAAAACAAATGATTAGAAAATACATACCGTTGAACTGTAAAGCTTCTTGTTTTGAAACAATTCAAAGATTTAGCTAGGATATAACATATAACTCATCACTATGAAAGAATCTGGCACCTGTGTAGTGTACCAGCCAAAAGAAAAATCAAAATACGTCACCTGTGTAGTGAACCAACAAAAAAACAAAATATCAAACATTTCATCGCAAGTATGAATTGTAACCAAGAGGCCATGCATTTTATACCTACCAACACACAAGCAAGGTCTCTAACCCAGATAAGCTCTTGCAATTAGAAAGACATTAGATCATCAGAGCACAAAATAGAGAGAAACAAAAGATAGGAGCCAACCTCTAGATTGGATGGTTCTGCAAAAACGGTTTTATCATGTTCTTGCAGCTTAGCACAGTTGACAAAAAATAAAAGGGAAAATAATAAATCCTGTGAAGGTACGTGCATCGACAGTGGTCCTAAGATGAAATGTGCTTTACTCATACAGTTGAGGTTAGAGGAAATGTGCTTTAAAACAGTAGCATTAACAAAGGGGACACTAGCCATACCTATGGCTGGAATCTCAACATGTCAGCATGAACCATTGCCTCTGTTTGAGCTATTATTTGCTGCCTTGAATATCTAAGACATCTTACCAATCTGGTTTGAGAAAAACCTTCAGCATGACATATAAGCACATGAGCAGTGTTGACTACAAGAAAAAAAAGAGAGATCACGTTCAAAGTCTGTGAAACCAAGAAAACAAGTTCAGTAGCATACTTTTAACACTACATTTACCCCCAAATGAAAGGGGTGCTTACCCTAATTTCGATCCAAAACAGTAACTCCTCTACAAACAGATCCATATCCTGAGCACGCCCTAGTATCTCAAATCTCAGCACATGAACAACCAAATCGAACGAATCTCAGCACATGATCAAGACCATTGCAGCATTCTCGGACACATATGTTCCCTCAGATACCAATTCATTGTTTTTGCAAGTTCAGTAGGAATGAATTGGTGCAATTCTTCTCAGATTTCAAAAATGAATTGAAACAGTAAATGGCAACACAACAGGAAACACATCTTGAGCTAAAATGTTTTTCTAACAAGGAACTTAGCAGAGCAGAGAGAGAGCACTTCACTAGCATTAGCAGAGCATATAAAACAGTGGAAGGGGAGAGCAAAAGGAGGGAACAGGCGAGTATACCTCGGTCAGCTGTTGACAGGGAGGCAAGAACAGCTGCCGGCCAGCAGATAGAAGAACCAAGAACTAGCCGCCAGTGGGGCCGACCTCAAGCGGAGGGCCGCGAGTTCTGGGGAGGCCTGACGCAGCGCGGCCGGAGACGCCGGGTCGTCGGTCCGCCAGATCTGCGCGAAAGCTGCAGAACATGCCGCCGACGGAGGCCTCCTGTTCTCTTTGCTCCATCCCCTCTTGCTTCTCCCCTCTCTCTCTCTCTCCCTCTCCCTCCCTCCCTCCCCCCCTCTCTCTCTACAGTCAGCAAGGAGACGAGGTCGGGCGGCGGCGTGCTAGCGATGGAGAATGCGGCGTGCCCGCTCTTACGCAGCGCCGCGCGTGAAGATCTGGAGGAGAAGGCCGGGAGGAGGCGGCGATTTGGGGAGGAGGGTGGGGTGGCGGTGCTGGGTAGTGGCGGTGCTCCCTTCCATTCCTCTCTCTCACCGGCTGTGCTTGGGTGTGGAGATGCGGCGGCGCTAGGGCGAAGAGAGGTGGCGGCGCTAGAAGGAAGAAGGAAGGTGTGCTGCACGGAGGGAGGCTAGGGTTAGCTGTCGGGTTTTATGTCCACGAGGGCCTGTTTTGGGCTGGGTGAAAGGCCGTGGCGGCCTAGGTCCGGATTGTCCACACAATTTCTATTCTGCTTGCTTATAGATGTAAACTGCTCACATTATTGACGTATCTTAATTAGACCTGTCACTACTGACTTATCAGATATTTTTAGTGACGTGTCTCAGTGAGAGTTGTAGTATATCGGCTCATGTGCTTAGACAAAGACATTAGTGCCGTCACTATTCTTATATTAGTGATGTGGTTTTTTTAACTATAATTTAGGTGTCTTCTATGTTGATTTTTGATGTAGTAACGGTAGGTAGTGATAACGCTATTTGTCCTTTGTATCCCACTACATTTAAGAAACTCATAGGAATAGTGCCGGTGGTGTCTGATACCCGCCCTTGTCCCTTTCCGAGGCTACCCACTCCAATCCCTAGCCATTAGATTTAGCAAGAGATAAACTTTTTAGATAATCCAATTAGTTATTTGGTATTAGCGAACTGAGGGTAGCTGAAAGTATCTAGGCCCTTAATTTGAGTTTTGATAATTAATGATAATATCTGTGGACTAACAATTTCTTGAGAAGAAATGAGTATAGGTTGGTACAGGAGATAATGAGCATACATTGATGTCATGATGACATTTGAAGTTGATGTAAGAGGATATGCTCAAGGCAAAGGTATATGATAGAGATTTTCTATTTTTGCCCGTCACAAGGTGCTTAGTGGATGAGAAATAACCGGATTAATAGAATAGATAGCCGTACTATCAAGAGGGGTCAATCTGCATTTGCTTAACGGTTCTATAGTGCTATTTTGCTCAAACACTTGCATTGCATGCATGAGGGCTAACTTCGTTTGAAAATGGCAACTTGATTTAAAAAACGTGCTAACTTATTGTGGCAGACAGTCCGGCCTAGAGTGGCGAACAGTCCGCATGTCTTTCTAAAATCAAGGACAGAAAACTTGTTTTTTGAGTGGAGCTAAAAAGATAACGACGGATGGTCTGCCTAGGGGGAGCAGACGGTCCGCCACCTAACAAAAGTTTGTTCCAGGGCTACCGACTGATTCGGTGATTGTCTTCGTTGGTTGACTGAATGAATCGGTCAGCCACGGTGTGTCAAAAGGGTAGGGCGGACAGTCCAGCCTTAGGGGACGGACAGTCCGCTGACTAACAGAAGTTCTAGTCAGAAACATTGTGGTTCTGGGTGTGCCAGAAAGTTGAATGACGAACGGTCCGTCCAGGGGGTGTGGACAGTTCGCCAACTAATTCCAGGAACCAGACAGAACATTTGAAGTTCTGGGTGCTCGAGGTGTTTGAACTGCGGATAGTCCTCAGGTTGTGAGGCGGACAGTCCGCTAGGGCTATAACGGTCGACTCTGACACGCATTTATTGAACTTCTAGCCGTTGGGCTTGAATAGCGGACGGTCCGATTCTTGTGAGGTGGACAGTCCGCAAAAACTCTGTTTCAACGGGTTTTGAGTGTAATGGTTGGATTTCAAGGGAGTGGCTTTATATACCTCATGCCGGCCGTGGGTGAGCTCTCTTGGCACGTTTGAAAGCTTTCTTGACATACTAGAGCCAGCTATCTCCTTCCTCTCTCTCTCTCTCTCACTCATTTCTTAGAGATTGCATCCTTGTGAGTGTGAGAGCATCCTAGTGCATTGCATCAAGAGTTTGAGCTTTGTGGCACTAGAGAGTCTTCAAGCAAGCGTCATCGAATTGTTACTCTTGGGAGTTGCCGCTCCCTAGACGGCTTGGAGAAGGTGAAACCGTTGAGCCCTTCAAGAAGGTTGTGAAGGCGCCTTGGTTTGGTTTGTGAGAGATCCTTGTGCTCACCTCGCCGGAGCCGTGAAGATCAACTCTAGTGGAATCAAGGTTTGGAGAGGCTCATTGATTCAAGCCGGTTCAAGATCAAGAGTGGTTCTTTATAGAGGAGCGGTTGAAAGCTTTGGGTTGACCTCAAAGTGGATTAGGGGTGACCGGCAAGTCATCGACACCATGGGAAAAATTCTTGTCTCGTGCTCGGTTATTTCTCTGCTCATTTCATTCTTGCAATTTACTTTGAGCACTTTACCTTACTAGAGTTTGAATTGCTACTTATCACCCTAGGTTGCAAAACTCCACTAGTGATAGAAGTTGGTAGAAATAGGAGCTCACTTGTGTTACTAATTAAAATTGCTTAGTGTTTGTGTTTTTAGTTAAAACCGCCTATTCACCCCCCTCTAGTCGGTATCTTTAATCCTACAAGTGGTATCAAAGGTGAGGACTCCATTTTAGCAAGGATTTAATCATCTCGGGGTAAGGATAATGACTAGTGATAATGGTATTTATGTTGGGAAGCCACCGTTCTTTGATGAGAATAATTATGATTATTGGAAGACTAGAATGACAGTTCATCTCAAGGCTATGAGTAGAAAGATATGGACAATTATGAATGATGGATTTGTTATTCTAGATGATAAAAACTTGACCACTCATGATGAAGAAAATGAATTACTCAATGATCAAGCGATGAATGTTTTATATAGTGCTCTTGATATGAGTGAGTTCAAATGGGTCAAGAATCTCAAGACCGCAAATGAAATATAGAAGAAACTTATAGAAATTCATGAGGGTACATCAACAGTGAAAGAAGCAAAGATGTATATGCTCAAGGGAAAATTTAGTGAATTTGCTATGAAGAAGGATGAGAGTGTGCCCGAGATGTTCAACCAGTTGAATGACATTGTCAATGAGCTAAAGGGTCTTGGTTTTGAGGTGCCCGATGTGGATTTCTCTCATAAATTTCTTAGGTCCGTTCCGGAGAGATATGACACCATTGTGACTTTGCTTGTGAGGTCAAACTTGAAGGCTATACTCCCACTGAAATTTTAGAAGAGGTACTCGCACATGATATGTTCAAGAAGTCATAAGATGAAGTTCATGGTGCAGCTAATAATGAGAAGAAAAAGAATGTGGCTTTCAAGGCACAAGGTTCAAAAGATGTTAGTGATGATGATTGCAATGAGGATGAGTTGGATGAAGAAATGGCTCTTTTTTTAGAAGATTTAGAAGATTCATGAAGAAGAAGAACTATAGCAAGAAAGGGCAATCATCAAAGAAGAATCCTTTTGGTGATAAGAAATATTTTGAATATGGTGAATTAGGTCATATTATCATCAATTGTCCAAACAAGAAAGATGACAAGAACAAGAAAGAAAAGAAAGAAGATGATAAGAAGAAGAAAAAATTTCTCAAGAAGAAGAGAAATGGCCAAGCATATTATGTTGAGTGGGATTCTAATGCAAGCTCCGATGATGATGATGATGACAAGCCATCCTAGGGAGTTGCCGGAATTGCTATCAAGGAGGCTCTTTCACTCTTCTCCACACCATATTGTCTTATGGAAAAAGGTGGTGCAAAGGTATTACAAGATGGTGAACTTGAAGAACTTACTTATGATGATCTTGTTGACATGCTCAATGATGCCGATGAGTTCATGAGTAAAGAAAAGGTAAAGTTGAGGGATTTGAAGTTGAAATTTCATTCTCTTCAAGCATCCTATGAGGAGCTAAAGACCTCTCATGAGAATCTAAAAGAAACTCATGAGAAGCTTGAGAAAGCTCATAACACCTTACTTGCTCATGAAAACAAGGCAAAATTGAGTGTGGGTGTTGGTTGTGACTTAATTTGTGAAAAATATTGTGCTTCTATTGTCACTAATCCATCTTGTAACTATAGTAATTTATCTTGCTTGAGTGATGAATCCTCTTGTGGAGAATGAATTGTTGAAGAAAGGGGTTGTATGCTTGATAGATGATTTGAGAAAATACTATGATAGGAGAGCTAAATTTAACCATTGTTGGACAAATAAAAAATTCACCTTGAACTGACAAGGCTTTGGGTATATTCCCAAGAAAGGGAAGAAAGCCTTTGTTCCAACAAAGAACACTTTTGTGAAGAGTGATGGCCGGCCCATTTGTGAAAATTGCAAGAAAGTTGGCCATGATGAGAAAAACTGCACAAACAACAAAGCTATATCCTTTGGCTCTAGTTATGTTCTTATAAAAAATTCTAGTTGTAATATTTGTGCAAAAATTATTGGGATACCTACAGATGGTTATAAAAAGAATGTCTTTTGGGTGGCTAAAGTCTTGGTTACTAACATTTAAGGACCCAAGAAAGTTTGGGTACCTAAAAGTGCTCATTTCCTTTTATATGTAAATTACAAGACCGGAGGAAGACATTGGGTGCTTGATAGTGGGTGCACCCAACATATGACCGGTGATTCAAATATATTTTCCTCACTTGATGATGAAGCTATTGGTTACAAAATATCACTTTTGGTGATAATAGCAAGTGTGAAATGAAAGGATTGGGTAATATTGCTATCTCAAATGATCACTCACTCTCAAATGTGTTGCTAGTTGATTCTCTCAATTTCGGTCTTTTATCGGTTGCTCCACTTTGTGATCATGGTTACAAGTGCACTTTTACTAGTGATGGTGTTTAAGTTACTAGTTTGAATGGAAATGATTGTAAATTCAAAGGTTTTAGACATGAGAGCCTATATCTTGTGGATTTCTCTTCTAGCAATGCCAACTTGATTACTTGCTTATTCTCAAAATCATCTATGGGTTGGTTATGGCATAGAAGGCTTGCTCATGTTGGTATGGGACAACTCAACCAGCTCTTGAAACATGATTTAGTAGTTGGGTTGAAAGATGTAAAGTTTGAGAATGATAAATTATGTAGTGCCTGTCAAGCCGGAAAATAAGTTGCTAGCTCACATCCCTCCAAAAGTGTTATGTCAACATCAAAACCATTGGAATTATTGCATATGGATTTATTTGGTCCAACTACATATAGAAGCATTGGAAGAAATTGTTATTGCCTTGTGATAGTGGATGACTACTCACAATTGGATTTTTTATCTTCATGATAAAGCCGACACATATGTTATTTTCAAGAAATTCTTGACAAAGGCTGAAAATAAATTTGACCTTAAAGTGAAGAAAGTAAGAACTGATAATGGAATTGAGTTTGGAAACACAAGAGTTGAAGAATTATGTGATGAGAAGGGAATGAAGCATGAGTTTTCATCCAAGTATACACCAGAGCAAAATGGTCTTGTTGAAAGAAACAATAGGAGTTTGATTGATATGGTAAGATCAATGCTCTCTCGAAATATAATGTCTCAAATAGTTTTTGGGCTGAGGCAATAAAGATAGCTTGTCATGCTTCAAATAGCCTTTATTGTCATAGATTCTTCAACAAAACTCCATATGAGCTGTTGATTAGAAGAAAGCCAAATATCTCATATTTTCAGGTTTTTGGTTGCAAATACTATATTCTCAAGAAGGGTACTCGGTTATCAAAATTTCAAAGCAAGTGTGATGAAGGATTTCTTCTTGGGTATTCATCTTGTAGCAAGGCATATCGGGTTTATAACAAATCTATTGGTGCCATTGAAAAAACATGTGATGTTGAGTTTGATGAAACCAATGGGTCACATGAAGAGCAAGAAAATTTAGATGATGTGAGAAATGATGGTTTGAGAAATGGAGTCCAGAATATGTCAATTAGGGATATTAGACCAAGAGAAGAAGATGAGGAAGAAGATGGTCCATCTACTTCTATTTGGGTGAATCTTTCTATCTCAACTTCCAATGATCAAGATCAATCAATTGAGCAAGAAAGTCATGATAATAATTTTCAAGTTCAAAAACAACCGGACTCTTTTACTTCACCATCTACATCAACTAAAAAGCATGTTGTTTCAAGAATTCATCATGCCATTGCAAAAGATCACCCGGTGGATCAGATCATGGGTGATATTAGTAAGGGTGATCAAACTCGATCTCGTGTTGCTTCATTTTGTGAACTTTATTTTTTTGTATCTTCTCTTGAGCCTAACCTTGTAGATGAAGCACTAAGAGATCCGGATTGGGTGAATGCCATGCATAAAGAATGAAACAATTTCACCCGGAATGAAGTTTGGGAATTAGTGCCAAGGCCCAAGAATTATAATGTTATCAGTACAAAATGGGTCTTTAGAAACAAGCAAAATGAAGGTGGAGTTGTTGTGAGGAACAAGGCAAGAATGGTTGCACAAGGCTTCACTCAAGTCGAAGGTTTGGATTTCGGTGAAACTTTTGCTCCCGCAGCTAGACTTGAAGCAATAAGAATCTTGCTAGCTTATGCATTCTCACATAACATAAAACTTTATCAAATGGATGTCAAAAGTGCTTTCTTAAATGGTAGAATTAGTGAACTAGTGTATGTTGAACAACCCCTCGGTTTTGAGGATCTAAAGAAGCCAAATCATGTTTATAAACTCTCAAAGCTCTCTATGGTCTTAAGCAAGTTCCTCGGGCTTGGTATAAGAGACTTAGAGACTTTCTCATTTCTAAAGGCTTCAAAATTTATGTTCACTAAATCTTTGGAAAAGACTTGTTTATTTTTCAAATTTATGTTGATGATATTATCTTTGGTACTGCTAATCAAAGTTTTTATGAGGAGTTTGGTGAGATGATGTCTAGGGAATTTGAGATATCCATGATTGGTGAATTGAGTTTCTTTCTTGGACTTCAAATCAAGCAACTTAAGGAAGGCACTTTTGTATGCCAATCTAAACATTTGAAGGATTTATTGAAGAAATTCGGCATGGAAGATGCCAAACCTATCAAGACACCTATGGCTACAAACTGACATCTTGATCTTGATGAGGGAGGTAAACCGCTACACCTAAAACTCTATAGGTCCATGATTGATAGTTTACTTTATCTAACCATATCTAGGCCTGATATCATGTTTAGTGTGTGCATGTGTGCAAGATTTCAAGCTGCCCCTAGAGAATCTCATTTGACCATTGTCAAGCGTATCTTAAGATATTTGAAATTCACTCCAAATATTGGCTTATGGTTTCCCAAGGGTGCTTATTTTGATTTGGTTGGTTATTCGGATTTGGATTATGCCGGTTGCAAAGTTGATAGAAAAGGCACTTCCAGTGGTTGTCAATTTCTTGAAAGATCGCTTGTTTCTTGGTCTTCAAAGAAACAAGTTCAGTTGCTCTCACAATCGCCGAACCGGAATATATTTTAGCCGGAAGTTGTTGTGCTCAATTATTATGGATGAAGCAAACACTTCTTGACTTTATTGTGAAATTTGAGGAAATTCTCTTATTATGTGATAATAAAAGTGCTGTGAAAATTGCAACTAATCCGGTTCAACATTCAAGAACCAAGCATATTGATATTCAACATCATTTTCTTAGAGATCATGTGAAAGGGTGATATCAAGATTGATGGTGTTGGCATCGATGATCAATTGGCAGATATATTCACCAAGCCATTGGATGGGAATCGGTTTTTGCAAGTTGAGAAATGAGCTAAATATCATTGGCTTCTCAAATGTGGCTTGAAATCTGGTACATGTGTTGTTTGACTCTTTTGTGCATTCTTAAGCATGGCTTTCTAGCATTTTTGGTGCATTTTTGAGCTATTTTTGATCTAACCTTGATCTTACTTGTTTTCTCGAATTTTCTTGATTCAGCATGTTTTTGGTACTCCTTTGATTTCTATCATGCTTTTGTGGGAAGTTTTGAAGTTGTTTTTGAGCAATGATCCCTGATTCAAATTCAACTTTAAGAAATATCACTGGAATTATGTACAGTCTGGACAGTACAGGGCGGACTGTCCGTGGGTAAGAGGCGGATGGTTCGCAGGCAGTTGGCTAAAACAAATAGAGGAGTCACAGATCAGTTTGGGTAGAAATATCGAGAGGCGGACGGTCTGCAGGTGAAAGAAGAAATCAACCAGAAAACTTGGCTATTCTGACTGTGTCGAACTCCTGACTGGTGGACGGTCCGCCTGAGGCGATCGGATGGTCCGCACGTGCGGAATCTGTGTGGGGCCGAATCAACCATGGCTTATCTTTTCCCACATCTCTTTTCTCCCTACCAAACCGTCCACAACTCTAAAAGCTCTCTCTTTCTCCCTTGCACGTGGAAAGGAACCTCCATTGGGGGAGGGCATTTGGCGTGGTTCTCGGACGGTCCGAGCGCATCCCCGGACACTCCGCGAGTTTCTCCATCATGTCCTCTTTGTATTTCATTGATTCCCCATCTCATGTTCTTGGATTTCATCAATGGAGATGCTTAGGGTTTGAGGGTGTGATCTATTTTTGGGCCATGGATTCATAAAATCAGTTGGTGGAACTTGTTGCTCATGATGAGGAGATGCTATGGCTAAAGTTTGGGTGGTTGATTTTGGTTAGAACTCAAGATTGGATGGATCAATTTGAGGCAGTTTACTGTGCTGTTTGCTCCTGCATAGTGACCGACGGACGGTCTGCCCCTCCCTGGTGGACGGTTCGCCCCTTACTGTCTGGTGCAGAACAACTAGCTCTTATGGTTAATTGCTATTGAATACTTATGTTGATGTTGGTTATGCTTATTGCTAATCTTAGGCCTCCCAGAAAGATCTTCAATAGTGTTACATCAAAAATTAAGAAGATTGGTGCTTCAAAGAGATAAAGAAAGAGTGATGATGACCCAAATGATGATGATTACAGTCCTAACCCTAGTGAGTTAGCCGCTGAATCCTCTGTTGGTGGTGGGGGAGATGATTCTACTATGGAAGAAGATGATGGAAGTGATGGGGATGAATTATTGGATATGAATGCTCTCAATTTTCCTGGCAGAAATTGGACAGCTGAAGAATACTCAAATGCGAGATCAGAAAATCAGTACAATCTTGCCAGAGGTAAAAATGTTCTCTTCTTCCACACTAAGGTACAACAAAATCCATTCTTTGGTCATATGGTTAAGAAAATTGTGTTTAAACATCAAACCATAGACCTAGGCTATATTGGGAGTCAGCCTGTCATGAGTGACTTGATTGATAGATTTGAAAACATGGGGCTTACTAATTTCTTTCAGCATAGATGTGATTGGAATGAAACTATTATTCGTCAGTTCTATGCTACTCTTGAAATTGAAATGGTTGAAGAAATGATGAGGACATCACTACCATTGATACAACCATGCCTTGTGCTCAGCGAGGACCATTGATTCGAGATCTAGCACAACAACTCAATTATTAGGAACTTGGGACATCAACCACATTGGAGGGAGAGCAACAGCAACAAGAATGTGAGTTTGGACCTCCAGGCAGCCAATTCAGATAATTAGTTCGGACCACCAGGCATTCAGTTTGGACCATGACAGTTTAGACCGTTAGTTCGGCCTCTAGGCCCCACCAGATTGAGATGGCCATACCTGATCACTCCTGGGGTTATTTGAGGCCTATGAGTACTTGTTGGAAAGGTCTTGAAATCTACTTTCATATATGGATCTAACCTCATTCCGAAATTCCACCGGAGCTTTTCAGAATCGACAAAACAATGATCAGACTTGTAGTTGTGGGTTGAGTCCCTTGTATCTCGTCCAACCCACTAGGGGGCCTTTTTAAGTTAGGGTTTCGACCCCAGCACCCTCCTAGCTGCCTTCCACCTATATAAACTACCAGCAGCCAGCAGGAAGCAGTTGGGTTTTGTTTTCTTGAAAGTTTAGCCATTGCTACTTGCTTGAAGACGCGTGTGTCGGTTAGACCATCCATTCTACTCGATTCAGAACCCCACCTTTGTGATTTCAGATTGGTTATTATCTCCATATTTGCAATTGAGTTGCTTATTCTACTTGTTCTTGCTTGTTCTTCGATTACTTGCAGGATGAGTGCCCTAGTCACCGAGTGTTGCGCTCCACAAGATCACGGCAGCCATTGGAGGTGGTGTGTCGATTGCTAAGATGCAGCATCCTTGGAAGGCTATAGTCGGACCGTGAACGTCGTGTCCATCCACCAATCGAGTTATCCATCCCCTCTCACCGAAAGATCGGGAACGAATCCTAGCGGATTCCATTTGTGTGGTAATTAGAGCAAGGTTTTCAGTAAGAGTTTCTACCCATACTTTACATTACCTACAGTCTAGAAATCCCAAAAACAGGTTACATCCAAAAATCCCAACAACTAGTTTGAGCCTTTGCTATTCTGCGTAGTTCTTTGTTTGTTGAGTTTTCAGTTACATTGTATGGACTAGTTGCTGGTTCCTAGTGGTTAATCTTTTAGAGTTTTGAGTTTTGATCACATTTTTAGTCACCACGAAATCCACCAGATCCATTCATATTTTCGCTGCCATTTTGCCACCACGAATCCATCTTCCCCAATTAAGCATCAGAAGAAAATAGCCATATATTTTGTGTTTGATGTCCAATTCAAGAGTTTAAATACAATCTGGAAAGCTCATCTTGTGATCCCTCCAACAGATCTGACCTCGTCCTAAAATTCCTTTTGTGCGCTTCGCAATAGCGCTGGAGATTTGCGATCTGCTGCCTGAAACTAGAGATGTCAACCTGATTTCAAAGGACTGTATGCAGCAATCCCCTTATTTTAGTTGTTGCAGTACTAAACAGAAGAGTTTAGGCTTCTGAAGAAAAAGAAAGAAAGAAAGAAAGAAAAAGAGTAAAGCTGTTGTTTCGTTGCACTCATTTGCTGTTTGGTGTGTGACAATGCTTGTATTCAAGCTCACGTCTCTAGCATGATTTAGCCCTAGGACTAGCATAGGACCATCAATGAACGCTTATTCAACTTGCATTGACTAACGTGGTTCTAGCTATACCTTGATTCATTTTCCTTGCAACCACCTATAGCTCCACAAATTATCTACTACATCATAGGGTTATGCTTGTGTGACCATTTGTGCTGTTCTTGCTAGCTACCAACACCTTTTGCAAATGTGGTAAGAACGTGTAAGAACTTGCCTGCACAAGTTTGAGTGAAAATGTAGTATGCTGCCACCTGTTCTTTAGTTGGCAGGCCATTTCTTGTGTAATTTTCTGTTGTCCACTAACCATGACAGGATCGGTGAGAGACGTGTGAGCTGGCAGCATGCATCATGGAAGTTTGCGTCTACGACAACATTTGAGAGGTAATCCACCTGAGATACAAGATGATGTTCTTGCTATAATCAGTTCTGCATTACCTTCCTTTGAGGGAAAATTTGACCCTCATGCATACATTGATTGGGAGATGAAGGTAGATACAGAATTTGATAACTTAGATTTGCCTGAACAGCAAATGATTTTTTTTTCTGCCGCTAGTACTTTAACCAAGGATGCTTTGTACCAATGGATACATCTTTGTAGGCACAACAAAGTTCCTAAAACTTGGCAAGATTTTAAATTTCTTTTGGGAGATGCTTATATTCCTGAATATTATGTTGATCACTTGCTTTCCAAACTAGAAAGTTTAAAACAAGGTAGTAGGACTGTGAAGGAGTACTACCATGATTTTTAAATTTGTATTCAGTTTGGTGGTTTAGATGTATGCATGGAAGATGTTATGATTAGGTTCATGTGAGGGCTCAATTTTTGAAATTCGAACCATGCTGGTTCCTGAAACTTGTAGCCACATCTCTCACTTGTTTTGTCTTGCCCAAAAAGCTGAAAGTCAGATTTTATTATCTGCGAATACTTGCAAGAATAATGTGACATGTCAAGACGTGCATTTGTTCACTTTACATGCTGAAAAAGAGCAACAAATAGTGGAACCCGCTGCTGATTTGCCTTTGTCACAATATGATTTGCTTGCTGAAACTTGTGACAAAAATGAGTTCTGTGACACATCCATTTCATCAACGCAACTAGATAAAAAGCATCCTCTTGTTCCCCTTTCGGTTCCTAACATTTTGCAGGAGGATGGGAACAGTATCGTTGAGTGCGTTGCGCAATTTGAGCAACTACACCCACTGCCAAAGTGGTAAAAGAATGATTGTGCAGCACCTACCACTTTGGAGGAGAGTGAGCAAAGCAACACATTCGGTGCTGCAAACATCCCACGTGAGTATGCTCATGATGAATTACAATTTTCCTCCATTCATGCTAATCTTCCACAACCTTTTGTGGAACATCCTGCTGCTTATGCCTTGTCACGGGCTTCATGTTTATCTCACAATGACATGGAGTCGTCAAAACATGTTTCTTTGATACAACAACCACAACTAGTGCCTGGATATGATAATTCTATTCTTGATGATACGCATGCTAAAATAAGGCGTGTTCATTGCATTTCTAGTGAGAAAGAGGACTTGAATATCACATCTTCTTTAAATTGTTTAGGTTATATTGAATTCGATTTTCTTTGTGATCTGAATAGTTTAGTGAAAGATTTATTTCAGAAATCTCATTTGCAAAGTTTTAATCATTGTTCGCTTTGTGCAATTGGCAAACATGACAGCAAAGGAGATTTTTTGGTGCATAAAGTTTACATTTGCTCTAATCTGAAATCTCATTTTGGGCTACACTACCATGATCCAATAGGGGGCTGCACTAACACTAATAATATCTTGCAAAGTTTCCCTAGTTTTTCTCTTATGAAACAGGATCAACCCGAAGAAGTGGAGCATTGCTGGTTGTGGCCATGCAGCATGGCCATCGCTCCATATTCCAACGTCAAAGCAAGTACCTTGGCTGGAGTTTTGATGGGGATGGTTTGTCACCAAGAAGGGGATACCATGCCCACCATGGCTGCAGACCAAAGTACACCATTGCAGCAGCACGAGTACTTCGCCATGAACGACTACATCGACAACTTGGCTGCACGATCTTCAACTAACCTTACGTCAACATATAAGCAACATGTTTGGAAAAAATTGGCAAGGATAGTACTCAGTGTTTGCATCGAGGGCATTCAAATATCACCTTGACCACCTCCTTTGAGAACTACAGGATTACTTGATGGTGTCGCTGATTTCAAGCAATTTGAAAGAGGTGTGGGTGAGCTTGAGTCGAGGACGACTCAAATGCAAGAAGGGGGGATGATGAGGACATCACTACCATTGATACAACCATGCCTTGTGCTCAGCAAGGACCATTGATTCGAGATCGAGCACGGCAACTCAATTATCAGGAACTTGGGACATGAACCAGATTGGAGGGAGAGCAACAATGACAAGAATGTGAGTTCGGACCTCCGGGCAACCAATTCGGATGGTGAGTTCGGACCACTAGGCATCCAGTTCGGACCATGACAGTTTGGACCTCCAGGCAGCGCTAGATTGAGATGGCCATACCTCATCACTCCTAGGGTTATTTGAGGCCCATGAGTACTTATTGGAAAGGTCTTGAAGTCTACTTTCATATGGATCTAACCTCATTCCAAAATTCCACCGAAGCTGTTCAGAATCAACAAAACAACGATCAGACTTCCAGTCCTGGGCTGAGTCCCTTGTATCTCGTCTAGCCCACTAGGATCCATTTTAAGTTAGGGTTTCGACCCCAGCACCCTCCTGGCTGCCTTCCACCTATATAAACTAGCAGTAGCCACCATAAAGCAGTTGCGTTTTGTTTTGTTGAAAATTTAGCCATTGCTACTTGCTTGTAGACGCGTGTGTCGGCTAGACCTTCCATTCTACTCGATTTAGAACCCCACCTTTGTGATTTCAGATTGGTTATTATCTCCATATTTGCAATTGAGTTGCTTTATTCTACTTGTTCTTGGTTGTTCTTCGATTGCTTGCAGGACGAGTGCCCTAGTGGCCGGGTGTTGCGCTCCACAAGATCACGGCAGCCGTTGGAGGTGGTATATCGGTTGCTAAGGCGCAGCGTCCTTGGAAGGTTGTAGTCAGACCATGAACGTCGTATCCGTCCACCAATCGAGTTATCCATCCCCTCTCACCGAAAGATTGGGAACAAACCCTAGTGGATTCCATCAAGAAACACTAGTTTGGATGACTTGAAAGAGGAGATATCATGCTACCTTTGCTGATTTTGCTGCAGTTAATTAATTGAATTATAATTTTCTCAAAGATCAGCATAGTATCAATATGATGGCAGAAAATTCACCTGATGAGAATGATTATCCTGCATTCTATGAGCCTACTCGCATTGGTATTCCACGTGTTTTTGGGGATACTCACGGTCTTATGCATCATCCAGCTCTTATCAACAAGATTGCTAGAGTAACTTTTATGCCTAAGAGTGGAAATAAGGATAAAGTTCGAGGTCATTATTGGAATATGATCTCCTATGTGATGCATGGAAATAAGTTCGATGCCATTGCCATTATTATTAATCAGCTAGTTGATTTAAGGGTCAACCTTGAGATGAACCTGTACTTTGCTCCATACTTCATGCCACTCATCAAGGCTAAGACCATATTTGGAGGAGTTTGTAAGTTTAAGGATCTCCCCTTCAGATCATTCAAAAATGACACAACATTTCTTGAGAGGCCTCTGACTCCTTTTTCTGATGTTGAGGTTGATGAGGGTGACAATGAGAATGAAGGTAATGCTAGCAATGATGCTCCAAATGTTGATCAGCAAAATATGCCTCGTCCACCTCCTATGCAACCACAGTGGGTGCCTCCAGCTGGTTACATTGACCCATACTTTGCCACTATGTAGCATGGCATTAGCCCTCAGTTTGATGGTTTGGCAACTCAGATGCAACAACAGTTGAACTTGGACTTTCAGAATATGAACCAGTAGTTCCAGGGTCAGTTGAATACTGGATTTAGGCTTTTGGGCAGCAGCTACACAATGAGATGTGTTAGCCCATTATGACAAGGATGCAAAATGTTCAGGAAGGTCTGCATGCTGATATTGCAGCCTTGGATTCACGGTTTGATGATTTGCCTACTTCAGAACAGCATCAAGACCTAGTTGAGAGGCAACAGAAGCTCCAGAATGACTTTGACACATTCAACACTACTTTCTCAGGCTTCACAAATCACTTCTATTCAGTTTACCAGCTCCAGTGCCTCCTCCTCACTTTTATCGACACCAGCCATTTTATCCTCCACCTCCACCTCCACCTCCACCGCCAATGAATGACTAGCTTTTTGGGTATTGATGCCAAAGGGGCAGAAGAATTATGAAGGAGTGATTTAGGGGGAGCTCATGTTTATTTGATGCATTTTGTGATATCCAGGTAGTTAGATAATTAGATGTTAAGTTTGGGTATAATATATGTAAGCAGGATATAGTGTATACAACCTGTACAAAGCAGTAAGGGTATATTTGTAAATTATGAATTTTATAAATTCTTATATGCAAGTGTGTGAAAATGTGCATAAGTGTCAAAATTTCAGTTGGCTATAGAAAAGAAAAGAGCAAAGGTTAAATAAACACTAAGGGAAATAGACTTTATATGAAATTAAGGACCTTTGTGTAATTAATACAAACGTATAAGGATTTACATGTGAAATGGTAAAAGATAAAAGTAAAACTTAGTTTTACCTAAGGACTAAAGTGTAAAAAGAACTAGTCATGATTACTGCAGAAAGAATTACAAAAAGGACCCCAAACATTAGGGCATTTTGTTTTAATTAACACATAAAGGTTAAAACTTGAATTGTGTTCAAAAACTAAAAATAAAACCGTACCCTTTAAGATTTCAAACCCAAGCCTTAAAACAATATTGTAGAGTTTGAAAAACTCTACAACTTTCATGTTGAGCACTTTTCCATTTGACCTTTGTAGCAGTAGGAAAATTTTAGTTTACAGTGGGGTCCCTGAACTTTTTGAGAATTGCAAGTAGATCCCCTGACACCTCTCTGCTTCGTCTACCTCTGACCACGCCGCTTCCTCCTCTGCTCTGCGTCTGCCGCCGCCGCCCCACCGCCGGCACGGCTTCCCGAGCACCACCTCCAGCTCCTGCGCGTACCCACGCGTCGCCTGAAGGCCTTCCCACCGCACTAGCCATTCCTCGGTGTCGCCCTGTGCACACGCCACGGTGACCCGACCGCCCATCGGCCGCCACCACATCGCCGCCGTGGAGGACGCCTGACCAGGCGTAAAGCCCTTCCCTTTCACGCGCACAAGCACTACCAGAACCTCTACATTCTATTTCCCCATTTTGCCGTAGTGTTTCCTGAACCCTACACCCACATTCCGCGCTGTTCTTCTCTCCCAGCTCCGGCCGCGCTCGGCACCGCCGTGGGCAGCCCATCTCAAGCCACTTCACGCCACCACTGTACTCTAGCTTGCACCACGCCACCCCTACGACGCTCCCGGACCTGCCAATCGAGTTCTTGAGGCCTTACATTGGCTCCCCGACGAGCTCCCCGAGCTTTCTTGTCGCCGCCGTGACCGGTCTACCGTGGGACTCCACCTTCCGGCCTCCCCTAGCCCCAGTTGACCCCGGCCTGAGCTCCAGCACACCCCCAGGCAGCTCCCCGACCTCTCCACCGTCGTCCAAAGGCACCAGAACACTGCCCCACCGAGCCACTTCGCCGCCGGCCGCAGGTCCTCGTCGCGCCGCCGCTCCGAGCCGCCTCTCTCCAATTCCCGGCTCGCGCAGGTGCGCATCGAGCCCTAGATGCTCTCCCGCCCCTCTGTTCCCATCCCTAGAGCTCGCCGTCGCCGGAATAGGCTGGTCAACGTCGGGTTGTTATCTTGACCGAGGGGGGGGGGGGGATTGGAGGAAGGACTGCGGGTTAAAAGAAACGAAAGTTTGGGGGGTTTTGTGCTAAGTTCCAGGGACTGATGTGTAAACCTTATTTGAGTTCTTGCTGTGAACTTTGAAAATGCATAGAAAATAGTAGAAAAATCAGAAAAATATGAAATCGGTTGGGTTAGAAACCTTGTGATGAACTCTGCAACTTTTATTTTATCACCATGCCATGAGAGTACATAGTTTGTTCTGTATTTTAAATGCTAGTAAAAGGATGCATTAATTAAATCTTGTGATCCTTAGCCCTGTTGCTGTTAGTTTTTGGAGCATGTGTTG
Organism: Panicum hallii; assembly: GCF_002211085.1. NCBI lineage: Eukaryota > Viridiplantae > Streptophyta > Magnoliopsida > Poales > Poaceae > Panicum > Panicum hallii. The sequence goes on along the minus strand of NC_038046.1, from coordinate 33,532,169 downwards.
TAGGTAATGTAAATAGCTCTGTGTAAATTTTTGAGGCCTAGATCAGCTCTCTAGCTAGAGTATTTGGTTACTTTTGTTATAAGTTAATAAAAGCTTGGCAATTTAATTTCAGAAGTATCTATGCATATTTAGGGATGAAATTTTTACTATAGTCTAGTCTTTATAAGTGTGATATAACATAAAAATTTGAGAAACAGAAACCAAATATAACTTGAGTTATAAATTTCAAACTTAAATTTTAAGATAAATCATAAGTAATAATTAGAATGCATGAAAATTTATGAAACTTTTCTGGAATGTTAGGCTTGAGTAGTTTATGATGTTCTTAAATTTTGAACCCTAATTGTAGTGTAAAACTCTAGTTGTAATTACACCTTAAAATTTCAAATCTTGATCTTGTTTAAAATTAAGTAAGTTGTTATTTATTGTATAAAATATCTAGAGTAATGTTATTTCAATTAAACCCACCTAGGGTAATTTCCATAAGTATTAATTTAATTTTACTAAATTATAATTTGCCTAAGATTAATTCAAGGTTAACCATAATTAAATAATAACCTAAAGTTAATTACAATATTTAGCTAATAAATGGGAATTACTAAGTGTGTGTAGTGTTGCTCAAGGTAATTAGATACACTACTTAATGTAGCTAAATTGGATATTTAAGGTAACCCACCCCGGTTGCCTAACGAGACTAGTTAGTTTAATTAGTACTCGATAAATGACTGCCCAGTACGGGGTAGTTAGATTATCGCCGTAATGTAATTTTATTTAAGTTAGATTGCAACTTTATTGTGAATTAAATAAAAATATATGCAGTTTACTTATAACTTTGCATCTCATATAGACTCGACCACTCTCGCCGACGGAGATTATCAATTGATCCCGGAACAAGAAGAAGGTTATTCTGAAGACCCCGGGACTCTTGTCACAGATTTCTCTGAAGCCCCGAACCAAGGTTCGGAAGATAATAGTTTGACTAACCCCAACCCTATCAGCGAAGGCAAGCCCCGGACATAACCCCTACCTTATTACACTGCAACCTATATTATTTATATATATCTCTATTTATGCATTAGGTTCTTAGGAGTTGTTTGGAAACTTAGTTGCATCACTCTAGGAACCAATGTAATGAACACTAGAACTGGAGTCCGACTAGCTGCTTTGCTTATAGGACCGGTAAAAGTCGAGTGATTTCCTGTCACTCGCGCGATATAGGAATTGTAATGTTTACATTCCTGCTATCACTATAAGGATGCCGGACGGGATTTTTATGAGGTATCATAATTGAGATGATACCCCGTCTGTGTTGTGGAATTGATAAGGTCGCAGTGTGTGGTAGCGGTGGTTAAGCTTTTGAAAGTACTAGCCACATGCCGTGAAATATGGTAAGCGGTAAGCCTAGTAACCGATCAGCCCGAGGAGTGGACATACCTCCCACCACATGTATTTGCTTCTTTTGGTTACTTTGTTCGACGTGTAGGCATATGTGTTGCTGGGCAACCAGGAGTACGGGTTTTGTAGTCGCGCTACAGACATACGTCCTGCACTTTTGTAGTGCGTATGACCTGCAGTCGCTTGTGGTGGCCCTGATCCACGAGTCGGAATGAAAGGCAAACGGTTGCTTCGGAACTACCCTGTGGTGTTCCAAGCGTGTGTGTTAGGTTTACCTTGCAAGGGTTGAATCTCGATTCAGAATCGTCCGCCTCTCACGATGTATGAGACTGCTTACCCCCTTTATCACATAGAGTAACAAGAGCAATTATGTGATTATTAAAGATGATGTTTGAGTAAAGATTCTACCATGTTTGGATAGTTATAGGTGCTTACCTAGAATGGTTAAACAACTAGAACCTGAAAGCTAAAAATTGAAAATAAGGATCTACTCTTTGTTGCTTTTCAGCTGAAAACCCTACCCAAAGCTAAAAGCCATCATGAGTCTAGTTATGGGCTAAGATATACCCAATTCCGGGTAAGTCTTGCTGAGTATTAGTATACTCAGCCTTGCTTTCATTTATTTACTTCAGGTAATCCTTCTGAGGAGCCCGCATTCATTACACCGTGGCCTTACCCTTTGCCTGATGGTTGGTCCGTGGAATGGGATCCGTCCCCGGCCAACACAGACTCCACCGAGTGATATTATGCCAGGGCTAGCATAATATCTGTAATGACGTCGTGTATATTAATTACGCTTTTCAAACTCCGCTGCTTTAACCAGAAACTTGAACTTGTGTTGTAATAAACTCTCCTCAGTGAGAACAAATGTTATTTTGTATATTTTTGTAATATAACTGCCTGTGGTGTACATTATTTTGGCATTGTATCTCTGGACTCACCTTCGTGTGAGGTACCTTGTTGGATCCTGCGTTCGGTGGTTCATCGGGACGTTACCCGACAGACCAATAGTTTTATACCGCTTGAAGTGCGAGGTAGCCCTTCATTGAGGACTCACGTACTTGAACCGGTATAATTCAGGTTGGTTCTGCCACAGCTGGTATCAGAGCTAACAAGTGTACCCTGGAGATATAATTAGCCCTAAAAAGTAATTTTTAGTATAAAATTTCATTAATTAAGTATTTGCGAACTACGTTGGTTCGTTAAGGATTATAGATAGTACGTAAGCCCTAGGGTAATACTATTATGGGAATTAAAGGTGGCTGTAATATAAATATATATGACTAACTTCCAGCATTACTTTCAGTTGAAATTTAATTTCATGTACAATCCAACTTTACAATTATGTAACGACATCTTCGATCGGGAGGTAAGAAGGTAAGAATCCTCAGCCAACTGAGGGAGCTTGGCCTTCCTGTCGGTGATGCGAACCGAACGCTGTTTCTCAAGCAGTGGCCTACTTGAGATGCTGCCAATGTACCAACCTTGGTTGACTACATTGGGAGTATATGGTTCGGCGCAGGGTATGGCGATCGCAGTTCATACCCCCGCATTTTGCGGTACCCCCGTGAATACGTTATCCAATAACGTATGTTAACGTTGTCTGTACGGCGGTAATTGTACAGATGCTGTTTCTATAGTGAACAGTAATGAATGGGGACGCTTTCATGACATGCTGGCATGAAAGGTTCATTGGATATATATGCATTGTGGTTTTCTGCAGGTACACTAACCACGATTCCGAAACTAGGACGAATAGGATTTATCGACTAGTTAATAGTGAGAGACGTATTGCATTATGCCACCGTAACTAACCACGTAAGACCAAGATTACTTGGCAGTTATTTTTAGTTGTGAGATCGCTTAGTACGTGCATACATAAGCTTTTAATCAACTAAATTGAATGTTTAAATTGATGCTTCCTAAGAAATAGGCAACATGTTGGTATTTCTTAATTTGGGTAAGTAAGAATCCTTAGTTGGGTATCTTAGATATCCATCTGATTTCCAGCCTTTGCTGTTATCAGAATTAGCTATCTTAATCCATTTTACCTTGTAAACTTTCTCAACAGGGTAAAAATATCTTACCATTTGCATTATTGTCGCAGATGGCTGCTCCTACTAGTACCTTTTGGGATCAGGAGGGGCATTTTCACACCAATGGTTTACATTGGGAAGGGTTTCCTCGTCTTTTGTGGGAATCCTTGAGTATGTTTCATTATACAGAGCCTCCTCTGTATGATGGGGTAGAGTATATGGAAGAAGGAGTTTTCCGCTGCAGGGTTAAGATGATGATTCCTCAACACCCTTTCCGCTCCTTATGGCCTCCCATAGAAGTGGAAGTGGTTGGATATCGTCTAGTGGATACTCTTGAAACTGCTGCTTTAGAAGGAATTAAACTCTTCTGCAATCAACATCCGATTGAAGTTGCTTCATATCCTATTGGGTTATTTCCTACCATAGACCCGGGTAATTCGGACTGGGATTTTCGGACAAATCATCTTGGTCATTTGCTAGGAGATATAGCTGAAGAAACCGTCCGAATTGTTACCAGGTTTATGGATGTGCAATATCGTTACCAGATGCTACTGCGTCATGGGGTAAGTCAGATAACTGGTGTGGCTCAAGACCACTATCGGAATGCTGATCACCAAGTGACCCAAATAGAAGAGTTACAAGCTTTGGTGACCCAAAAGGATGAAATTATTGCAGCTAGGGATGAAACAATTCTTCACCGCGAAGATCAGATTATTGAGAGTGATCATCTTATCACTCAACGTGACGCTGTTATAGAATTTTTACAAGAGCATATTCATGATCTGATGCTCGAAGCGGATGATGCCCAGGCTCATATTGAAGAATTGCAGCAGCAACCCATCCTTCCTGCTATACCCATAGTACCTGAAGAAGAAGAAGAAGACCCTGAGGAGATTGAGGGTATCTCAGAGATTGATTCTGAGCATAGGGATCCTGTTCTTAGTCCCCATCACTCTCTTTCTGGCAGTCAGTCTTCTGTAGGAAATTTCGACGATTTTTAGTAAATCGTCGACTTTCGAAATGTAATTTAAGGGCATGTAATAGTTTAAGTAGTCAAACCTCGCGCCATTTGATGTAACATAGATGGCCTATGTAGTGAACTTTCGACATGCGATGTGAGAACTATCTGAGTTAGCAATGTAATATAATTTCCGGTTTCATCATCTTGTTCATTATCCTTAAATTTTGAGATGAGATGATTGTGCGGAATATATGCATTGATTATGTCTTCTGAAATTGGGAGTAAGGATATATGGTTAATAATGGACATCTCCTTTATTTCAGATGGTTGGAGCTACAAGAGGAACCCCGGAGGGTTTCAGGGCTGATCAAGCCAGTGGTTCTCAGCAACCACCACCACCTCCTCCCAACCTTGCCGAAGTCATGGCTCGGCAAACGGAATTGCTTAATTTGTTGGTTCAAGCCCAACTGAATCAGCAGCAACAATTCCGAGGAGGCCGGGATGATCGTAATCCTCCTGTGGCTAGCTACCAAGATTTCCTCAGTACCCAGCCGCCTTTCTTCAGTAAGGCCGAGGAACCATTGGATGCCGATGCCTGGCTCCACATTATTGAGTCAAAGTTCGCTCTCCTGACCATACCATGTGCGGATTCTAGCAAGGCTTCCTTTGCTGCTCAACAACTTCGTGGTGCTGCTAGAATCTGGTGGGATAATTTTTATGCCATGCAACCTGCAGGGCATGTCATCACATGGGATGAATTCCGGGTTGCCTTCCGAGCGCATTACATACCCGCAGGATTATTGGAGCGAAAGCTTAACGAGTTCCTGGCTCTTACCCAAGGTGCCAATACAGTTTTGCAGTACGCACAGAATTTCAATCATCTGTGCCAGTATGCAGGGTATCATGCAGATAATGATACCAAGAAACAAGACCGTTTTCGCCGGGGCCTGAACACCAAACTCAAAGAACGCCTGAACCTTGTGAAGGCAAATACTTTCAGTGAGTTGGTCAACATGGCCTTAACTCAAGAAGACTGCATTGTGGCGCATTCTGCCGAGAAGAAGCGGAAGAACCCTGCTGGATCCTCGAGTACTCAACCACCGAGGTATCGGGTTGTTTCCAATACGCAGCCCAGGGCACCACAGCGCAATGCTCCTACGGGAAGATTGGTTTTTAGGCCGCCTCAGCAGCAAGGAAGGTTCAGACCTCCTGTACCCCACAACAAGCACAACAATCTGGCCAACGGCCAAATGTTCCGCAAGTGCCACAAAAGGGCAACAACTATCGCTGCTACAATTGCGGAAGTGCGGATCATCTTATCCGAGATTGCCCGCGGCCTAAGAAATCCAATCAAGGGCAGAGCTCCACCCAGGGCAACCAGAATAAGGGAAAGAAGCCGGTGATGCAAGTCCGTCAAGGACGGATTAACTTCACCACTCTTGCAGAGCTTCCAGATGGAGCTCCTGTCATGTCGGGTACATTTTCTATTCACCACCAACCAGTTGTTACTTTATTTGATTCTGGAGCAACACATAGCTTTATTAGTAACAACTGTGGTACCCGACTAGGACTTGAATCTTGTCCTATCCAGGGATCATATATGATCACTACCCCTGGAGGAAAAATCACCTCCAATCAGATAAGTAGAAATGTGCCACTTCAGTTAGGAAGTAAAGAAATCAAAACTGATTTGATTTTACTTAGTTTAGAGGGTGTAGATGTCATACTTGGGACAAACTGGATGACTGAACATCGAGTCCAGTTAGATATATCTTCCCGAGTTGTTGATATTGATTCACCATATCGTGGGGCCGTTACTCTTTATCTGCCTCAGCCAGAATATTTGCATCCTTGTACGTATGCTATCACGGATATCAAAGTCAAGGATATTCCTATAGTGTGTGAATTTCCCGATGTCTTTCCAGACGATTTGCCTGGAATGCCACCAGATAGAGACATCGAGTTCATTATTGAACTTCAACCTGGCACTGCTCCAATTTCAAAAAGGCCGTATCGTATGCCTCCAAACGAATTGGCAGAACTGAAAATTCAGTTGCAAGATCTTCTTGATAAAGGTTATATCCGCCCCAGTGCTTCACCTTGGGGTTGTTCTGCTCTCTTTGTCAAGAAGAAAGACGATAGTCTGAGGCTATGTGTCGACTACCGTCCACTCAATGCGGTTACTATTAAAAATAAGTATCCTCTTCCCCGCATTGATATCTTGTTTGATCAACTAGCTGGAGCAAGCGTCTTTTCTAAGATTGATTTACGCTCTGGTTATCATCAAATTAAGATCAGGCCTAGTGACATTCCAAAAACGGCCTTCTCAACCAGATATGGGCTTTATGAATATCTGGTCATGTCATTTGGACTTACAAATGCGCCGGCATATTTCATGTATCTCATGAATTCTGTATTTATGCCGGAGCTTGATAAATTTGTTGTGGTCTTCATTGATGATATTCTGATCTACTCTAGAACCAAAGAAGACCATGCTAACCATTTACGTGTCGTTCTTCAACGATTACGGGATCATCGCCTTTATGCCAAATTTTCCAAATGTGAATTCTGGCTAGATAGTGTGAAATTTTTGGGACATACTATTTCTAGTCAAGGCATATCGGTTGATCCAACTAAAGTTCAAGAAGTTATGGACTGGAATCCTCCCACTTCAGTCCATCAAATACGAAGTTTCCTTGGATTGGCAGGATATTATCGCCGATTCATTCCAGACTTCTCCAAGATAGCTAAACCCATGACTGAGCTACTCAAGAAAGAAGTTAAGTTCCGTTGGGACGAGAAGTGTGAGGAAGCATTTCACACTTTAAGAAAACTTCTGACGACTGCTCCAGTACTAGCTCAGCCAGATAGTAACCAGCCTTTTGATGTCTACTGCGACGCTTCTGGAATTGGCCTTGGTTGTGTTCTTATGCAAAACAACCGGGTTATTGCTTATGCATCCCGAGCACTTCGGACTCATGAGCAAAATTATCCAACACATGATCTTGAATTGGCAGCAGTTATTCATGCTCTCAAGATCTGGAGACATCATCTTATGGGCGCTAAGTGTAACATTTACACTGACCATAAGAGCCTCAAGTATATTTTCACTCAGGCTGATTTAAATATGAGGCAAAGGCGTTGGCTAGAGTTAATCAAGGATTATGACCTTGAAGTACATTATCATCCGGGCAAAGCTAATGTGGTTGCGGATGCACTTAGCCGCAAGTCACATTGTCACTGTTTGACCATATCCACTTTTAATGACACTCTTTGCCATCAAATGCGGAGACTCAATCTTGAGATTATTCCCCAAGGTAGTTTAAACTTGATCTCCGTCGAGTCTACTTTGCGGGATAAGATCGTCACGTCGCAGCTACATGATGAGGGTGTCAAAATTATTAAATCCAAGCTATCCCTGGGAGAAGCTAAGTATCAGTGTTTTCACACTGATCGTCAAGGAGTCCTATGGTTCAACGATCGACTTGTTGTGCCAAAGGATCATCAACTTCGTAAGCAAATCCTCGATGAAGCACATTTGTCCAAATTCTCTATTCATCCTGGTAGCACCAAGATGTATCACGATCTTCGGCAACATTTTTGGTGGACCAGAATGAAGAGAGAAATTGCCAAATACGTGTCTGAGTGCGATACATGCTAGAGAGTCAAAGCCAGTCATCTCAAGGCTTCTGGTACACTTCAGCCATTACCCATTCCGTCATGGAAATGGGAAGACATTAGTATGGATTTCATTGTTGGTCTTCCCAACACATCTCAAAAACATGACTCCATATGGGTAATCATCGATAGACTCACAAAAACAGCTCATTTTCTTCCGGTGCATACCACTTACTCTGCTAAGAAGTATGCCGAAGTCTATCTGGAACAAATCGTTCGATTACATGGGGTTCCGAAAACTATCATATCTGATCGTGGACCCCAATTTATCGCACGATTTTGGGAACAATTGCAATCAGCTCTAGGGACTAAATTGATTCGAAGCTCTGCATATCACCCACAGACTGATGGGCAGACTGAGCGAGTTAACCAAATTCTTGAAGACATGCTCCGAGCTTGTATTATTCACTATGGTACAAGTTGGGACAAATGCCTTGCTCTAGCTGAATTTGCCTACAACAACAGTTACCAAGCTAGTCTTCAAATGGCTCCTTTCGAAGCGTTATATGGTCGCCGATGCCGAACTCCTTTGAGTTGGTCAGAGACCGGTGAACGCAAAATCTTCGGACCAGACCTAGTTGTTGAAGCCGAAGATAAGGTTAAGGTTATTCAATCTAATCTTAAAACCGCTCAGTCCAGACAAAAGAGCTATGCAGATAAAAGAAGGAAACCTCTGCAATTCCAGATAGGAGATTTTGTCTATCTCCGAGTATCACCTACCAAAGGCGTCCAACGCTTTGGCATAAAGGGGAAGTTAGCACCCAGATATGTCGGACCCTTTGAAATTCTCGACGTTTGTGGCCCAGTGGCTTACAGACTTCGTCTTCCATCTCAATGGGTGGCTATTCACGATGTCTTTCACATCTCTCAACTTAAGAAGTGTGTCAAAGTACCCACGGAAATTGTTGAGACAAGTGTCATTGAGATTGAACCTGATCTCTCGTACATCGAGCAACCTCTTCGAATCCTGGATACTAAGGAAAGATTCACCAGAAGAAGGGCAGTTAAGATGTACAAAATCTTATGGGATCATCACACCGAAGAAGAAGCGACTTGGGAAACTGAGTCTTATCTTCAATGAAATTTTCCAGACTTTCTTCAAGCCAATCCCCAAATCTAATTATCCATTTCTGTTCAGCTTCGGAATCTCGGGACGAGATTCTTTTTAAGGGGGGAAGGCTGTGATATCCAGGTAGTTAGATAATTAGATGTTAAGTTTGGGTATAATATATGTAAGCAGGATATAGTGTATACAACCTGTACAAAGCAGTAAGGGTATATTTGTAAATTATGAATTTTATAAATTCTTATATGCAAGTGTGTGAAAATGTGCATAAGTGTCAAAATTTCAGTTGGCTATAGAAAAGAAAAGAGCAAAGGTTAAATAAACACTAAGGGAAATAGACTTTATATGAAATTAAGGACCTTTGTGTAATTAATACAAACGTATAAGGATTTACATGTGAAATGGTAAAAGATAAAAGTAAAACTTAGTTTTACCTAAGGACTAAAGTGTAAAAAGAACTAGTCATGATTACTGCAGAAAGAATTACAAAAAGGACCCCAAACATTAGGGCATTTTGTTTTAATTAACACATAAAGGTTAAAACTTGAATTGTGTTCAAAAACTAAAAATAAAACCGTACCCTTTAAGATTTCAAACCCAAGCCTTAAAAACAATATTTTAGAGTTTGAAAAACTCTACAACTTTCATGTTGAGCACTTTTCCATTTGACCTTTGTAGCAGTAGGAAAATTTTTAGTTTACAGTGGGGTCCCTGAACTTTTTGAGAATTGCAAGTAGATCCCTGACACCTCTCTGCTTCGTCTACCTCTGACCACGCCGCTTCCTCCTCTGCTTCTGCGTCTGCCGCGCCGCCCCACCCGCCGGCACGGCTTCCCGAGCACCACCTCCAGCTCTGCGCGTACCCACGCGTCGCCTGAAGGCCTTCCCACCGCACTAGCCATTCCTCGGTGTCGCCCTGTGCACACGCCACGGTGACCCGACCGCCCATCGGCCGCCACCACATCGCCGCCGTGGAGGACGCCTGACCAGGCGTAAAGCCCTTCCCTTTCACGCGCACAAGCACTACCAGAACCTCTACATTCTATTTCCCCATTTTCCTGAACCCTACACCCACATTCCGCGCTGTTCTTCTCTCCCAGCTCCGGCCGCGCTCGGCACCGCCGTGGGCAGCCCATCTCAAGCCACTTCACGCCACCACTGTACTCTAGCTTGCACCACGCCACCCCTACGACGCTCCCGGACCTGCCAATCGAGTTCTTGAGGCCTTACATTGGCTCCCCGACGAGCTCCCCGAGCTTTCTTGTCGCCGCCGTGACCGTCTACCGTGGGACTCCACCTTCCGGCCTCCCCTAGCCCCAGTTGACCCCGGCCTGAGCTCCAGCACACCCCCAGGCAGCTCCCCGACCTCTCCACCGTCGTCCAAAGGCACCAGAACACTGCCCCACCGAGCCACTTCGCCGCCGGCCGCAGGTCTCGTCGCGCCGCCGCTCCGCCCTCTCTCCAATTCCCGGCTCGCGCAGGTGCGCATCGAGCCCTGATGCTCTCCCGCCCCTCTGTTCCATCCCTAGAGCTCGCCGTCGCCGGAATAGGCTGGTCAACGTCGGGTTGTTATCTTGACCGAGGGGGGGGATTGGAGGAAGGACTGCGGGTTAAAAGAAACGAAAGTTTGGGGGGTTTTGTGCTAAGTTCCAGGGACTGATGTGTAAACCTTATTGAGTTCTTGCTGTGAACTTTGAAAATGCATAGAAAACAGTAGAAAAATCAGAAAAATATGAAATCGGTTGGGTTAGAAACCTTGTGATGAACTCTGCAACTTTTATTTTATCACCATGCCATGAAAGTACATAGTTTGTTCTGTATTTTAAATGCTAGTAAAAGGATGCATTAATTAAATCTTGTGATCCTTAGCCCTGTTGCTGTTAGTTTTTGGAGCATGTGTTGTAGGTAATGTAAATAGCTCTG